>NC_045427.1:210699921-210949921 GCF_902635505.1 Sarcophilus harrisii | reverse complement strand
AGCACAGACCCAGTTCCAGCAAACCAGGACTTGGGCACCTTAATCAATGACATCAGTGGCAGTTTCAAGACCTCTCAGATCACAGACAGGGGATTGGACAACAGGTCAGAAGGTGATTTACAGGGGTCCACTTGCTGGCACTAGGGGCAGGACTCTGCTACACTGTCTATACTTATATCTAGGTCCCTGTTTTGAGTCTTAGTCCCAGTAAAAGGAGGAACATTAGCACTGCTGGCAGCAATAGGGAAGCAGGGACCCTGGTTAAAGTTCCAGGGCAGAACAGAGTGCTTGTGGTAGTTCACACACTAGTGCACAGTACAAGAGAGTAGTAAATAACTCTTCTTAGATCATACTGCCTTGGAAGAGTCAAAAACCTGCAGGTCACCAGAATTACTTCTGAAAAAAGCTGCACAAAAACTTGGAGCTTGGGGCAGTGCCACCTGAATTTGGGAAGCAAGTCCCACTTAAACATAGAGTCAAAAGTCAAGAAATAGGCTGGAAAAGGAGTAAACAAAAGAAAAAAAATCTGACCATAGAAAATTACTATGATGACAAGGAAGATCAAAACACATATTCGGAAGATAACAAAGTTGAAATTTCTGCATCCATATACTCAAAGAAAAATATGAATTGGTCTTAGGCCATGGAATAGCTCAAAAAGGATTTTGAAAATCAAATAAGAAAAAAGTAAGGAAAAATTGGGAAGAGAATTCAGAGGGATGAAAGAAAATCATGAAAAAGAAAGTCAACACTTGATGAAAGAGGCACAAAAATATTGAAGAAAACAACACCTTAAAAACTAAAATAGATCAAATGGTAAAAGAAGCACAAACATCAAACAAAGAAAACAATGTCTTGAAAAGCAGAACTGGCAAATGGAAAAAGAGATACAAAAATTCAGTGATGAGAAAAACTCCTTAAAAAAGTACACTTGACCAAAAGGAGAAAGGAAGTACAAAAGTTCACTAAGAAAATAAGTCCTTAAAGTAAGTTCCTAAAAATCAAAATTGGGCAAGTGGAAGCTAATGACCTTTTAAGATATCAAGAAATAATTTAAAAAAGAGTGAAAAAATAAATGTATAATATCTCACTGGAAAACAATGGAGGAATCTGACAAGATGGTGGTGTAAAGGCAGGAACTTGCCTGAACTCTCCCCCAAATACTTCCAAATACCTTTAAATAAAGACTTTGAATAAATTCTAAAGTGGCAGAATCCACAAAAATGATGGAATGAAACAATTTTTCATCCCAGGACAACTTAGAAAGAATGAAAGATTACTTTCACTTAGTGGGAGAAAAACATAGTCTTGTGCAGATGGTGCCAGTAGAGACCAGGACAATGTGGAGGGGCCCAGTGCAGACCTGACCTCAGCAAACCTGGAGCAGGTGTTTTAATCACTAACATCACTAAAAATAGATCCAAGAACAATAACTTAAGAATTATTGAACAATCTGAAAGTCATGATTAGAAAGAGCCGAGACATCATCTTTCAAGAAATTATCAAGGAAAACTGCCCTTATATTCTATAACCAAGGGAAGAAATAGAAATTAGAAGAATCTACCAATCATCTCCTAAAAGAGATTTCAAAATGAAAACTCCTGGGAATATTATAGACAAATTCCAGAGATCTCAGATCAAGGAGAAAATGCTGTAAGCAAACAAAAAGAAATAATTCAAATAGAAGCCATAGTTGAGACAACAAGATTTAGTGGCCTCTACATTAAAGTATCAGAATGTTTGGAATATGATATTCTGGATCTAGGATTACAACCAAGAGTCACCTACCGACCAAAACTGAGCATAATTCTTCAGGGACAAAATGGATAGTCAATGAAATAAAATACTTTAGTACAAGCATTATTGATGCAAAGACCAGAGCTGAATAGAAATTTTGACTTTGAAATACAAGACTCAAAAGAAGCATAAGAGTGTAAATAGGAAGGGAAAATTATAAGGGACTTAATAAGGTTTAACTGTTTATATTTCTACAGGGGGAAGATACTTATAACTGATAAGAGCTTTCCTTTTATTAGGGCAGTTGGAATCTATATTAAACAGAGGACACAGGTATGAGTTAAATATGAAGAGATAATATATAAAAAATTAAATTAAGGGGTGAAAGTGGAATGTACTGGGAGAAAGGAGAAGGGAGAGGTAGAGCAATATAAATTATCTGCCATAAAAGAGGCAAGAAAGACCTTTTATGATGGACAGAAAAGAGGGACAGTGGAGGAGGAGTGAATGAACCTTATTTTCATCAGAATTGTCTCAAAGAAGGAATAACAGAAATACTCAATTGGAAGGGAAGGGAAGGAGATACAAAAAGGGGAGAGGCTGATGGAAGGGAGAGTATAGTGGGAGAGGGAGAGGGAGTAGTCAGAAGCAAAATACATTTGAGGAGGGACAGGGTGAAAGAAAAAAGAGAATAGATAAATGGGAAATGCAGTTAGAAATAGTAATTGTGATAAGAATTTTGAAGCAAGTTTCTCTGATAAAAGTCTCCTGTTTCAAACATATAGGAGACCAAATCAAAATTTATAAAACATAAAAGACATTCTCCAATTGATAAATGATCAAAAGATAACAGTTTTTGGATGAAGCAATCAAGCTATTTATAGCCATATGAAAAAGGTAAACAGGAAAGAGAAACCATAAAATTGATAATGTTAAACTGTTTATATTCCTATATGGAAAAGTGATATTTATAATTATAATGATAAAATTTAAAAAATGTTAAAAACTCTATCATTATTAGGGCAGCCAGAAGGAGTATACATAGATAGAAAGCAGAGGTGTGAGTTGAATGAGATGGTATGATTATCTAAAAAAATAAAATGAAGTGAGGAGAACAAAGAATGTACTGGGATAAGAGGAAAGGCAGAGGTAAAATAGGATAAATTATCTAACATAAAAGAGGTTTTAAAGAGATGTTACAGTGAAAGGGGAAATGGGGCAAGAGGGAGCACATACATTTTATTCTCATCAGAAGTGTCTCAAAGAGAATAATATACACACTCAGTTAGGTGTAGAAATTGATCTTGTACAAGAAAGTAGGAAGTGAAGAGGATGAGAGAGAGAGTGGGAAGCTGATAAAGAGTAGTTTAGGAGAAATAAACAGTAGTTTAGAAGAAGTAAATTGGACAGGGTAAAAGGAGAGAAAGAGTAAGATAAATGGGGGAAATTGGATGGAAAGAATTACTTAGTTGGTAAACATTATTGTGAAAAAAATTTATCATGAGTTTCTCTGATAAAGACCTCATTTCTCAAACATATAGTAAGCTGAGTCAAATTTAAAGAAATAAAATCCATTCCTCAACTGATAAATGGTCAAAGGATATGAATAGGCACTTTTCAGATAAAATAATCAAAGCTATCTATAGTCATATGAAAAAATGCTTTAAATCACGATTGATGAAAGAAATGAAAATTAAAATGACTCTGGGCTCCTACCTCATATATGTCAGATTGGCTAATATGACAGAAGAAGGAAATGACAAATGTCGGAAGGGATGTAGAAAATTAAAACACTAATGTACTATTATTCTGGAAAGCAATTTGGAATTATGCCCAAAAGGGCTATAAAACCATACATACCCTTTGACCAAGAAATACTATTACTAGTTCTGTATTCCAAAGAGATTTCAAAAAATGGAAAAGGACTTATATGTACAAATATGTACAGTTCTTTTAGCGGTGGCAAAGAACTGGAAACTGAGGAGATTGTTCATTAATTGGGGAATGGTTGAACAAGTTGTATATGATTGTGATGGAAAACTATTGTGCTTTAAGAAATCATAAACAGGATGCTCTCAGAAAAAACATGGACTTAAATGAACTGATGTAGTGAAATGACAAAAGAAGAACATTGTACTTAGTAACAGCAATATCAAATGATCATCTGTTATGAATAATCTAGCTATTCTCAGCCATACAAATGATCCAAGACAATTCTGTAGGACTTATGATGAAAGGTGTTATCCAGAAAGAAATGGTAGAATCTAAATGCAGATTAAATATTTTTTTTAAAAAATGTTTTTCTTGTATTTTTTTTTTGTCTGTGTTTTCTTTACAGTATGACTTAATGTGAAAATGGGTTTTAAATAACTTCTCATGTATAACCTTTGTCAGATTGCTTGTTTTCTCAAGAGAGGGAAGGAGAGAATTTGGAACTCAGAATTTGAAAAATAATGTTAAAATTGTTTTTACATGTAATAGGGAAAAATAAAATATTAAATAAGATTTTTTTTAAAAGATCACAAATGAAGCTGAAAATGGAGAATCAGAAATCTGCCTTTGAACAAGTCTAGAATAATTTAAACTTTATAACACTCCAAATAAACATATTAGCTGATGTCATAAAAAGATAAAAAATGCTACAGTGGGGTCAGGACCATAGTCATTGCAGTCCAGTATTTATTACTTGTCCAATACCCTGTTGACTCATACAAAAGTGCACACTTTGGTGCTTTTTGCCTACCCCTCGGGAGAGAAGAAGAGAAGAAAAGGGAATGGGAGAGGAGGAGAGATGAGAGGAAAGAAAGGAAGAGGACAGGAAGGGGAAGGAAAGGATAGGAAAGGAGAAGGAAGGGGAAAAGAGAGAACATGAAAGGAGAGGAAGAGAGGAGGGAGAGGAGAGGAAAAGACAAAAGAGAAAGAGAGGAGAGGAGGAAACAGGAGAAAGGAAAAGAGAAGAGAGGAGAGGAGAGAAAAGGAGAAAAGGGGTAGGGAGGGGAAAGGAGGGAAAGAATAAGAAGGTAGGAGTTCGGGGTAAGTCTGGGATCACAAAAATCCCCTATTGTAGATTTCAACTTTGTATAATCTCTTATAATATCAGCAAGCTCTTATGGTCATTCACCTAGTTCTTGCCTTTCCCCCCACTTTTTCTTGTTCCCTTCTCCTTTGTCTTTCAGGTTTTCCTTCTCTCCTGAGTGCCCACGACTATTCTTGGGCATCACTCCCAGTTTGCTTAAAATTGCACTTAGACTATAAAGATAGAGGAGAAATGGGCCATATTACTACACTAACTTAATAGAAAATTGGCCATGCCATCTTTTCTCTTCTTTCAATTCTTATTAGTTTCAGATAGAAGTGGACTATTTAATGTCTATACTTCTGTCAAACCCAATGCACTTTTACATTCAGTAACTCATTGCTATACCCCCAAATTCATGTTGGTAGCTTCCTATATCCTCCTAGTTCTTTTAATGATTTGTATAGACCATTTATTTGCTCTGTTCCCCACTTTTATAATGAGGTGAGAAAAGAAAGCAGCTGCCTTTACTTCTTGTCTTTATTTTCCCCAGCTTGGCACTAGGTGCTTGACCTAGTAAGACCTTGATAAATATTTGTTATGACATGGGGAAAAGAGAGCTGACTCTAGAGTCAAAGGATCTGGGTTAATTATCTGTAACCTTGGACATCACTTCTGCTTCCTGGGCCTTAGTTCCTCATTGATAAAAAGAGAGAGCTGGACTGGCTGGTCACTGGAGTCCCTCTCAGCTCTCTTATCTATAACTCTCTGGTCTATGATTCTAAATAATATGTGAATTGAGCTGAATGGATAGAGTATCAAAAATACTTAGACTACATTGGAATCAGCAGCTTATGTTTCAGCTCCAGGTATGGAGGATACTTGCACATTGTGTGAACTTGAGAAAATCACTTCATTTCTCTGATCCTCACTTTTCTATTTTGCAAAACAGAACTCATGATACTTGCTCCACATTCCCCACACAACATGGGTGGATCATGGATCAAAGGAGATAATGTACATGAAACACTTGGTAATTATAAAGCTTGAGATGATTGTGACTGTCCTTCCTACTATGGCCTATATTCTTTTATTGTTGTAGAACCCAATGAGTAGGCAAACATCTCAAGTGGAGAAATCCTTTGTGGTTGTTCAGTGGATTCTCTGTGACCCCATTTGGGGTTTTAGTTTTTTTTTTCTTTTTAAAATTTTATTTATTTATTCTAAACAAATACAAAATAGGAAAATAAGGGAAGAAAACATTGCCATATGCAAAGCAGAACATGAGAGGATGCAAAATGTAAAATAATAAATTTCCATTTCAAGAAAGCCTATATTATAAATACTATACATTATGTTCAGAGCTCCATCTTTTCTTTGCTTCCTTGTTTCCTTCTGTTCTCTGTAGTGAACTTTTTACTTATTCTTTTTTCTCTTTTCTCCCTTACCTCTCTTCAAGAAGGCCACGATTAAGCACAGATATCTATAGATATAAATATAGACATAAAGATATAGATAGATAAATATAGCTATAGATGTATATATATATATATATATATAAATTCACAAACACACACACACATATATATATATACACACATATAAACCCATATACATAGAAATCTATAACCACACACATACACACATACATACATATACATTCATATGCATCTATGTAAACTGTACTATTCTTATTTGTCCTATTTCTCTGAAGGTGAATAATATCTTCCTTCATAAGTCCAAATCTTTCCAGATTTTTCTAACTTTGCCAAATCATCATTTCCTACACCACAACAATATTACAACCTTACATTGTCTAGTTGTTTTAAATAGTTTAAGACAATATTAATATGGCCGACAGTGTAAGTTTCCCTAATTTTTTCTTTTGAAAAAAAGCTATTTTAGCTTTAACTTTGTCTGAGATCATGATTATTACTCCTGTTTTTTAAATAATAAATTCTACTACTGATATTTGTTTGTATCTCATAAATTTGTATGCTCTTGACTCTTCTATTTTACTTATACCTGCTACCTTGCCTTCCTATTATTTAACCTAGCTCTTCAAGTATCCCTCCCTTATTCTCTTCTCCTAACCTTTCCCCTTGCTCTCTTGTTTCCATCTGAATTTAGACTTTTATGGCTTTCTTATATATATGGAAAGCTATAAAAGTTTAAATATATATATATGTTGTTCCCTCTTTATCCCATCTCTATTCATCTATATATCTTATCCCATTCTCATTAATCTACATACCTTTCTACACTCTTAATCATTTTCCTCTACCTTTTTCACTTTATAAATTTAGAAGACTTTTATTCCCGTCTAAATGTATACATTGTTCTCTCTTTAACCCAGATCTCATGTAGAGTTCCCTCTATATATCCTTTCACCCTCTTACTTTTCCTTGTTCCCCTATTCTTTTATTTCTTTCTGAATTTAGAAGAATTTTATACCCATCTAGATATGTATGTATATATTGTTCCTTCTTAAACCCATTGCCAATGAAAGTAGATTCCGAGAAATACCAGCCTTCTCCCCCCTGCCCTCGAACAATTCCTTTATCAGTCCTTCCTCTCCCACTTCATTTGTATAAGATAATTTCTCTTTTTACCTTTTCCTACACAGTTTGGCTTTTTTAGAGTCACATCATAGTCATCTCTACCCCAAACTTTCTTTTTAAGCACACAATTACTAATGATAATATTACACATAACAATTTATACTTCCACAAATAAAAAAATAATGTTTGTTCTTATTGAGTCCCTTGTAATTAGTCTCTGATATTCATCTTATATTACTCTTGGATCTCATACATCAAATTTTATATTAAATTCATTTTTTTTGCAACAAAATTCTGAAAATCTGGCAATTCATTGAATGTTCTTTTTATTATTATTCAGGATTATGTTACACAAAGCAACCACATAATTAATGGTGTTTTTCATTAATTCATTCTAACTGCATATTTCCTTTAAAAAAAGAAATTTCCTCACCCAAAGAGTCCAATCACAATGAAATCAGTAACAAAAACAACAACAAAACTAATACCTAGCAAAATGCCTGGAATACAGCAGGCACTCAGTTTAAGTGTTGATAGAATTATTGTTTGCTTAGATATCAAAAGGTCTGTCAAGGGTGGAGATTTTGAAAGATTTTGACTAATAGATCAGTATTTGCTGCACTGAGCAGCATTGCCTTTCCTTAAACACACTCACCTACTCCCATATTTCTTTAAAGGGCAATTCATAAATCAGAGCAGTCTAAACTTTGGAACTAATTTCCCTATTGAAACGCATGATATCCATCTTCCTAAGCCACTATACTACATGATTCCAAAACGACTTAGCAATATTTTGAAGGTGCTGAACACCTTTTAACAAAGGTCTTTCTTGATAATTCCAAACTAGAATTCTTTCTTGAAGACACTCTTATTAATCACTTTAGGTGAGTTAAAGTAAATATAATCAGTCAATGCTTGAACTGAATAGTGTAAAAGAAAAGCCCCCAAACTCCTGACCAAAGATGATGGCTCTTCCTTTCTTCTCCATCCCTGATACCCTCCCTGACCCAGCCTCAGGTGAAACTAATGAGACAAACCAGTAATGTGAGCTCTGAAATGTTCTACAGATTTTGTTTTATAGAGTTTGGCACCTGGAAGCCCACTGAGTGAGATGTGAATGTTATTTTGGGTGACACATAGTTGTAAGATGTGTCAGAGACATTAAACATCTCAAAACAGGTTTTAGTAGGGCGGTAATATAAATGTGGAGCCTGTAGCATCCCTCTCACTCTAGAAGGTGGGCTCCTGCTCTTGGCAAGGTGATGGCTACCCCAGATTTAAGGCACTCAGCATTTCTGCACCCCTAAATTCTTAACTCATGAGCCTCCACTAATGTGTTTATTATTAAAAGCTGACTAGAGTACATATGTTGAAAAGTATTTAGCAAAATGTTGTAGTAAGAAAAATAACAACCAAGTGTTTTTCTCCATAAATGTGAAGTATACACTGCTGGAATGCCTGGGCTTTCTCTCCCCCCACTCAGCTCCATAAAAGGAAAAAAATGAGAAAGAAAAAAAATACGCACACACAAACAAGCAAACAACAACAAAAAAGGTGAAAATGCTATGTTGTGATCCACAGTCAGTGTCCATTGTCTTTTCTCTGGATACAGATGGCACTTTCCATCACAAATCTATCAGAACTGCCTTGAATCACCTCATTGTTGAAAATCACCAAGTTCATCCCAGTTGATTATCATATAATCTTGTTGTTGCTGTGGAAAATGTTCTTATGGTTCTAATCACTTCATTTAGCATCAGTTCATGTAAGTCTCTCCAGGCCTTTCTGAGATCAACCTGCTGATTGTTTCTTATAAAGCAATTATATTCCATTTCAATCATGTACATTTGTCTAATTTACTCAGTCATTCCTCAACTGATGGACATCCACTTAGTTTCTGGTTCCTTGCCACTACAAAAAAAGTTGCTACAAACATTTTTGCACATGTGGGTCTTTTTCCCTTTTTAATGATCTCTCTGGGATCCAGGTCCAGTAGAAACACTGTTGTATCAATGGGTACATAGAGTTTGATAACTCTTTGGGCATAGTTCCAAACTTCTCTCCAGAATGTTCACATTCTGGATCAGTTCACAATTCCACCAACAAAGTATTAGTATACCAGTATTCCCATATTCTCTCCAACATTCGTCATTATCTTTCCCTGTCATCTTAACCAATCTGAGAAGTGTGTAGTGTATACCATGGTTCTTAAAAAGAAACCAGGGGGAAATAACAAGAATAAAAATAGTAAACATATATTTAAAAATAAAAAAGTTGATACTGACATGAGACTTTCATCTTTCCAAAATGCTTTCTATACATTAACTCATTTGAAATTCCCAATAATTCTGTGAAGTGAATGATATGATTGTCCCCATTTAAGAGATCATGAGACAGGAGCAGCTGGGGGCACAGTGGACAGAGCACCAGCCCTGAAGTCAGGAGGACCTGACTTCAAATCTGACCTCAGACACTTAATACTTCTTAGCTGGGTGACCCTGGGCAAGTTACTGAACCCCAATTGCCTGAGAGAGAGAGAGAGACAAGAGACATTGGGAGGTAATGTGAGTTATCTAAGGTTAAACAGTTATAAAGTTGAGGCACAATTTGAACCCTTCTAATTCCAATTTCAGTATTTTCTCTTTCTCCCTCCTTTCTTTCCTCCTTTCCCTCTTCCTTCCTCTCTCTCTCTTTCCTCCTTGTTCCTTTCCTCCTTCCCTCCTTCCCTCTCTCCTTTCCTCTCTCTTTCCCTTCCCTTTTCTTCCTTCCTTCCTTCCTTCCTTCCTTCCTTCCTTCCTTCCTTCCTGCCTGCCTTCCTTCCTTCCTTCCTTCCTGCCTTCCTTCCTGCCTTCCTTCTTGCCTTCCTGCCTTCCTTCCTGCCTGCCTGCCTGCCTTCCCACCTTCCATGTGTTTTGTTTGTTTGGGGTAGGCAATTGAGGTTAAATGACCCGACCAGGGTCACACTGTTGTATCTAAGGTTAAATTTGAACCCATGTCCTCCTGACTCCAGAACTAGTCCTCTCTCTACTGCATCACCTCGTTGTCCCTCCCCTGCCACCCAAGTTCAGTATCCTATTCACAAGGGACCATACCCTTGAAAAGGCTCTCCAGAGGAGACCTTTGGTAACATTTCTAGAAACTTCCAAGAATCGGAATATATGAACTTTGAGAGCTGCTCCCCTCCCTATCACTTATACTTCCTCACCCAGCACCTGCTGGTTTCCACCTTCTCACTCCTTGCTCAATGCCATTGCTGCAGACTGTCTCTCAGATGGAGGCTGATGGGCTGATTTCTCATTTGAATTTCACAGCCACTCTATCTAATGTGCCTGAGTCCACGGAGAGACATTCTCAGTTTAAGTGGTGTTCAGAACCGCTAACTACTGCAAGTTTGTAGTAACAGCAGTGATGAGACTGATTCTGCAAACTGTAGTTCGTGACTGGGCTTACGTCAGTACTCAGACAGGACCCTCCACTGGGTTCTCCATAGATGCAGGGGAATGATTCTGTAGAGCATTAATGTTTGAAACTCCAGCATAATTAGAAAGCTGTCTTTGCTCAGGATTTAGATTTTGTGACCAAAATATTACTTGGGGAGCCATGAATCCACCCTTGGTAGGATTACCTAGGAAGTTGCCATATGCATACACATATAAACACATGTACACATATATTATACATAGGTATATACCTGCATGTATCACATATGTAAGATGCATACATATTCACATGCATACACATATGTAAGTATATATTTTTAAGGGTGTTGCAGTCAATTTTTGTCAATGTCAGATCTTGAAGGCACTATCTGATTCATTGGGTCCCTAGAGAGCTAGTTTTTGACTGTGAGACACAACGGTGATTAGGAATGGTCTGCCTTGTGCAACCTGTCAGTGCCTTGTGGAGGCAGTTTCCATCAGGTGGAGCGTTTTCCTGTACTTATATATTCCTGTTTGATTGATGATTTTCAGGGCTGTAGCCAAGAAGAAATCCAAAGTATCTTCTTAGTTGGGGGAGTGGGCAGATAGAGATGCTCTATGAGGGTTATTTCCTGGAAGTGAAAGTGTAAAGTGATCTATTCATTCAATTCAGGTAAGCATGTGGTAGCATCCCATTTAAACTGTGGCTTCTTAAGGTCTTTGCTAACCAGATGCTAACCTCAAGTCTTCTTTTCTTAGATCCCTACATACTTTCAGGAAACTTATTAGTTCCCATGGGTTTAATTAAAATCACTATGACTGACAAATATATTGATATAGACCTCTCTCCTCTCCTTTCCTCTCTCCCTCTCTCTCTCCCTTTCTCTCTCTCCCTCCCTTTTTCCCTCTTCTTCCCTCCCTCCCTCCCCCCCTCTCTCTTTCTTTCTTCATCATCAGTTTCTCCCCAAGGTTTCAATCCACCATCTACAATTGCCTATTTAATATTTCAAACTAGATGTTCAGAAGACATTTTAACTTAACGTATCTGAAACAAAATTTATCATTCAGTCCCAGTCACTCCAATCCTTCCGGTCTTCTAGGTTTATAACGTCAGCATTATTCTGGACTTATCACTCTCATTCAACCCATATACCCAATTGCCCAAAACTTAGTGTTTCTGCCTTCCCATTTCTTGCTTCTCACCTTCTTTTCCCTCACATAGCTAACATCTTAGTTCAGGTCCTTATCTCCTTCTGCCAAGATTTTTTTTTTTATCACAGCCTCTTAATTGATCTCCTTGCCTCAAGTTTCTTGCCATTACAGTTCACTTCTGCTCATACTCTGCTGCCCAAGGACTTTACCTTAAAGGAAGATTTGACATGTAATTCTCCTCCTTAATGAAGTTCAGTCTCTTGCTAGTTTTCCAGTCTTAATCTATTGCTTCTAGCATCAAAAATATCTGTTCTGTTTAGTCTTTTGAAGTCCCATAACACATCTGACCCTCATTAATCTATCTAATCTCTTTAGACATCGTTTTTGTACTTTATGATCCCTTCAAACTAGACTTTTCTCTATCTCCTCCTCTCTATTCCATATACCATTTCCATGTCTTCACACTGGCTGCCCCACATGCCTGGAATATACTCTCTTATCCCGTGTTTATAGCGTTTCCCTTTAAAATATAACTCAAATACCTTGCAGACATGAAGCTTTTCCAGATCCCTCCTTCCAATTGCTAATGTCCTTCCTCCCAAACTACCTTGTATTTAAATATTTTGTATGTATTTAACTTTTTATTTCTTTTATGTATGTATACATATACATACATGTGACATAAATCTACATATATATGTATATATGTAGATGTGTAACCAATAGAATATAAACTCCATTTGAGTAGGGATTATTTCATTCTTTGAATTAGCATTTAATTTGATTAGCATTTAACATAGTTGGCATTTAATAAACACTTGATTAATTATGTGCTACTGAAAGAACAAATGAAGAAAGAATTTGTCATTCTGTATGTACTGGCACTGATGCTTGGAATACAAATACAAAATCTAGAAAGCGTCCATCCTAATAGGAAGAGACACCACATAGAGACTCCTTCTGGTCAGGGAAGATGATTTTTGATCTAGGGAATTATGGAGATATTGAACTGAACAATAGGGCAGTCACTTGACATACTCTTTCCAGAAATAATGGTAGTTTTGACTTGAGTATTGTTCTAAAAGCAAAAAGCAGAAAGCTGAATAACAAATGCTACCAATGCTCTTTAAATTCAAAAGCTTGGTTCAAACTCCTATTTCTTTCATTCTATTTATGACCCTGCTGGTTTCCATCCAGGTTCTACTATCATTCTATCTACATTTTGGCTGGTCTTGCCTTGACCTGGCTCATATCATGGTGGCTGTGTCTTTCAGACTTCTCCCTTTACCTTGCCCTAGCTCCTCCTCCATCATTAGATTACACAACTGTCAGTGAAGTTCTGATAACTTTGTTTGCTTCCATTCTTTCTAGGATTCAGTCCTTCCCTAACCTATTTCATATAACAACAGGGAGTAGCCTATATTCCCTCACTGGACTATATAAGTAAAAGATGATCACAATTCAGTCTGAAAGTTACTCTGGCAGCGTGGCAGAGAGGGACTAATGGAGCTATCATCTGAATAGAATGTCAAACTCCCATCTGGAGGTAATGAGCTCAGTCTCTGAAGTTTCATTATTGTCCAGGACTTGTTAGGAAAATGGAAGGACTCAGGTAGGGCCTGAGGGGCTATGGTTATAAGTCTGTACTGATAGCAGCCTGCTGTTTGCTATGGCCCCAAAGTCCAAAAGAAACTCTGCAAGCATCTAACATATATTTTCATCTCCATAGCAAAGGACTATGTGCTGGGAGAAGATAATGGCTGATCCAGTAAGAGACCCAGTCTTATCATCCATACCCTGCCCTGACAACCTTACTGACTCCTAATTCAGTATTTTCCCTAGACCATGGATTGAAAATCAACTATGAATTTTCCTCACGTTCAAAGCACGCCTCCTTTTCCTGAACACTAATGAAATAATTACATAGAACTGACCCCTGACCTGTAACTCCCCACCACACATCCCCCTACTATGATGCATGGCTCTTTTTCATTCCCTTACAGAGTCCTTCCACGCTGCTTAAGTTCACGCAACAGTGCTCATCTCTGGGCCATTTTCAATTAATTTTCCAAGTAAAATTTCATGAGATACTATCAAACCTTTTGCTAAAATCAAGATATATTATAGCTACTCCATTCCCTTAGTCTACTAATCAAAAAGGCAATCAACTTCGTCTGGCGTGATTTGTTCTTTTTAAACCCATAATACTTATTACTCATAATTCCATTATCCTTGATAGATTTTTTTCCTCTTAATATTTGTTCCACTATTTTAACAAGGATTGAATTACTAGGTGGTCATTCTCAGCAACATTTTTTTTTCTCTGATTCTTTGAAAGTTTGGTACAACTTCAATACTGTATTATTTCTTAGTTTTATTGCATTCCTCCATCACATGGATGAAAGAAACTATGAGAAGTTTGTTAAGAGAGGCCCAGAATGCAGCATGTAGGCCAGTTATTCATTCAACAAGCACTTATTAAGCACCTACTATGTATCAGAAATTCTAAACTTTGGTAATACAAAGACAAATGTGAAACGGTACTACTAGAAGCATACATTCATTTGAACACAGAAAAATAAATATAAAATATTATCAAATGAACACAAAGAAGTTTCAGAGACGGGATGCACTGACAACTGGGAGAATCAGGGAAGTTCTCAAATAGGAGATAAGCTGAGTCTTGAAAGAAGCTAGAGATTCTACAAAGTTTAGGTGAGAAAGAAGTACATTCCTCTACATGCACAGAAAACATCAATGAACCTACTGAGTTTCTTGTTGATTCCAAAAATATCCCTGCAAAACAACCAAAAAAAAAAAAAAACCCTTTTAGGCTCATTATAAGAGAATACAGACTTAAAAAGATTCTCCTACAATAAAATATACCTAAACATGCATTAAGATCATGCATGATCTGAATAACTTTTTCAGTAATTTCATTATTGATTACATAAAAAGTGTTTTTGACTGCCAGGGAAGGTGTTCAATACAGAGTCCTGGTGAAAGTAAAGTTTTCTATGGGTGTTAAGGCCTTCCAAATATTTTTTAAGATGACATTTTTCTGGTTGCAACATAAAACTTCTCAATGAGATCTATGGCCATTCAAAAGAAATAAGTAAAAATATATAGAAGAATCCAAATAGATGAAGAATGAATGAACCCACTGATGAATTTGCCTTGGCCAGACACCACTAATGAAGACAGGATTGGATTGCATTTGGGAAATTCCACAACGATTTCAGTTATACCATGCTGCTGTCTGGCACGAATCCTCATCTCTTAAGTATTATTTTTCTCCTGATGATGCTATATGGCTCTGAAATATAGAGCATCATCATTTCCAAAAAATCAAAATTGTGGCTGGCTCAAAATAAAATGAAAATTGTGTGGTGTGGTTAAGTGAACTCCATTGTTACTCTCAATGACAACAAAGCATCAACCCAGTAAATACCAGAAGTGATGTGAAATGTTAGGGAAATGTATGATCAGTGAAGGAGGTGAGTTTTTATATCTTGTTTGAATAATAACAATGGAAAACCTAAAGTGCTAAATGTAACTTGAAACATGTTGGAAATCCCGGAAGGGGGCCTACCTTGTTCTTTGCATATCTTTTATGGAGGATTGATGAAAGGATATATTCAAAGATTTAATAGGTGTGATGTAGTGCTCCCAAGAAGATTATATTCAAATCGGGGAGACTACATACATACTTATATACATACACACACATACATATACACACGCAAGTGTGTATACACACATACATATGTAAATATATACAAGAGAGAAGAATATATAGAAGGAGCTATAGTCAGTGTCAATGCTGCAGAGAGGCCAAAAAAGATTGAAGCTTGAGAAAATATCATTAAATATGGCAATTAGAAGTTGTAAGTATCTTTGGAGAGGTTGGGGCTCATAACTTTATAGCTCTGGAAAATTTCCTTGATTTTTAATCTAATTTTCTCCTGAGGAATCTAAACTTATTTTCATCTGTCCTATATTCTTCATGAACTGAAACATAACTGGCCAACTTTTTTCAATCTTTTGCTCATTTTTTTAAGTTAAAAATGTGTAGTTCTTTTTTATTTATTTTTCAAATTACAAACTTAGAAATTGCCAACAAAAACATTCATATAAACACACCCAATTAAGTTCCAAGTTATTCATAATAACTTTTAAGAATTGTGCATTTATATCCCCCACTTATGAACTCTGCTGGCTTCCTATTACCTCTGGGATCAAATATAAAGGTCTTTATTCTGGCATTCAAAGTCCTTCACAACCTGATCCCTTATAATCTTTCTAACATTCTTACACTTTATGTCATCTCACTCCCTCCACATATTCTATCATTTGTTTACTCTGGTTTATTTAAACCTCCTGAACCATTACTTTCCACTTCCCAATTCCTCCCCTTTTCATCAGCCTAGCACCCATGCTTGTAACACTCTCAGAGCCAACTTTTTTCCAACTCTTGATTTCCCTGCTTCTATCAAATTCATATTTGAATCCTTTCCACTCACAGAACCTGTGCCTTAGTTCAGATCCTTATTACTTCTTACCAAAACTATTTTAATAGCCATCAATCAGCAAGTATTTCTTAAGAGCCTACTATATTCCAGGTACCATGCTAGGTGCTAGGGGTACAGGTATAAAGGATGATCTTATAATTATTCTCCTTAACTCATATATTTTCTAATTCTCACAAGGTTTATATCTAAGCTATAGGTTTATGTACAAGTAAACTTCAAAAAACTCCACTGCTTTCCTATCTTCCTTAAGGATAAAATAAACACCTCAACTTGTTATTTAGAGTTCTTCACAATTAAATTCCTGCCTATTTTAAACTATTTACATATTATTTTCCTTTACTAGTCTGTGTTACAGACAAACCAGTCTATTTGAAATCCTCCCTATATGTCATTTCAGCTTCTACCTCCATTCCTTTTCTCCATATTTGAAAAACCCTCCTTTCTCATCACTGCCATATAGAATCTTGAGCTTACAACAAAGCTCAATTAAAGAAATCCTTTTACAAAGGGTTTTGCTTGATCCCTTGATCAACTACTGCTGTTCCTGAAATTATTTTGTATCATCTATGTTATGTGTATTTTAAACCTATTTATATGGGAACCTGCTGTTTTCTTTCAAAGAATATAAATCTTTTGAAGGCAAAAACTGCTTTTTGTCTTTGTACCTTGCACCTACTTAAGTGCCTATTTACAAAGCAGGGATTCAATACAGCCCTTTTTGTAGTGGCAAAAAACTGGAAATTGAGTGGATGCCCACCAGTTGGGAAATGGCTGAATAAGTTATGGTATATGAATATCATGAAATATCATTGCTCTATAAGAAACAATCAGCAGGATGGTTTCAGAAAGACCTGGAGAGACTCACATGAACTGATGCTTCACTGAAGTGAAGTAATAAACATGAACTGAGCAATCACATGATTATAAGATGATCAACATTGACAGATGTAGCTCTTTTTTTTTACAATTAGGTGATTCAGGCCAATTCTAATAGAGTTGTGATAGAGGTAGCCATCTGCATTCAGGAAGAGAATTAGAGGGACTGAATGTGGATCATAACATAGTATTTTCATTTTTTTTGTTGTTGTTCTTACTGTTTTTCTTTATTTTTCTCATTTTTTTCCTTTTTGAGCCGAATTTTCTGGTGCAGCATGATAAATGAGGAAATATGTACAGAAGAATTGAATATTTAACACATATTGGATTGTCTCCTGTTTAGGGGAGAGGGTAAGGGGAATGGAGGGAGAAAAATTTGGAACATAAATTTTGCAAGGGTGTACTATTTTTGCATCTGTTTTGAAAATAAAAAAGCTATTATTGTCAAAAATAAAAAAGAAGGGATTCAATAAATGCCTATTAATTGATTAATAACATACTACTTATGTAACATTTTTAATTCTCCAGTTGTGGAGCTAGTATGTGTATGTGCCTTAGAGATCCTAGGCAAGACCACACTTGGTCCTTGTTTGGGTGTTTGGGTGCCAGTTGATTCAGAATAAATATAAATAGCAATTGTTGCTGTTTTGGCCATAAATACTAAGGGTCTTTGCTCCCAGATTGGTAGAGTTTTTTGACTACATGAAAGAGACCATTCCTTGCCTCAATTCTTACTTAGTTGGTTGGGCAATGTCTCTGCCAAACTGATAATACCTGTTAAAGACCTTAGCTTAAAAAATCCAAGGTTTCTCACTGTTTTCAGGGCTATCTCCAGTCACCCTGATCTATATCTTGCCAGTGAACCCAGATAGCTTTGGAGGAGAAAGTAAAGCTGATAACTTTGCACACTTTAAACCACTTCACTTGAATTTCATAGCATCACTTCTCTAATGCCATAGTCTTATTCAAGAATGAAGGACAAACAGCAATGTCAATAATGAAGCTGCTATAAATATCATGTATCTGTATCTTTTCATTTTAATAAAATTCTCAGGTATAGTGTCTGCAGTGGAAGGGTCAGGTTGTGAAAGATTTTAAATGCTCAAACTGAGGCCTTCATATTTGATTCTGAAGGTAATAGGAGCCACCAGAGTTTACTGGTAGAGGTTAAGAGGTGTGAATGCACAGTTTTTAAACAAATTGTGAATAATTTGAAACTTAAAAGCTATGAACATTATTTTGTAGTTTTTTTCATATATTGCCAATTTTTTCCCCAAAATTTTCAATTGATTTAGCCCCATCAATAATATAATAATCTACATTCTTCTCCATGATTTTAACAGCATTAAATTTTGTAATTTAATGAGTATACCTCAGATTTGTTTTAATTTGTATTTCTCATAATATTAGAGACTTTTTAGCAGCTTTTTACCCTTTTGAAATTGATTTTTTGAGAACTATTTAATTCTATCCTTTGATAATTCAGCCTTCAGGGAATGGATTGTACTCTCATAAATTTGGATCAATTCTTTATTAGTTCTGAATATTATATTTTTATCATATGTTCACTGATCTACTGGAAAGTTATTGTAATAATAAATGATTTATATTGTGATAATATATGACTTCTGATGTTGATATAACTATTTCCCACATATTGTTATATAATTTTCTAAATAGTTTTTATTGAATAATGAATTGTTTTTAATTTTTAATTTTTAAAACATTGTTCAATGAAAATTTTGATTCTAATTTTAGCCTTTGTATTCAAGACATAGCCAAGGACCATCACCTGCGAGAGGCCTTTCCTGGTCCCTCTAAATTGCTAGTACCTTCCCTTTTAAAGTTAGCTAGTATCTGCTTTGTTTGTATCTTGTTTGTATTTATTTCTTTATATATAATTGTCTCTGTCTTCAGAATTCAAGCTCCTTCTTTGTACCCCTAATACATGATAACAGCCCCTGACGCGTAATAAGGATTTAATAAACATGCTGATTAATTGATTTTTTTCCTTCTATGGTTTTTCCCAGCCTCAAGTAATTTTTGCCAATTATAACTTCATAGTGTAATTTGATAATTGTCAGTATATTATCTGTTTATCTTTTTTCCAGAATGTATATTAATATTCTCATCTGCTTTTTCATGTTTTGTCTTTCTGACTATAGATTTAAATTTTTTATAACAAAAAGGAATGTATTCAGAATAAAAATTAATGTGACAGAATGGAGAAATATTATGGTAAAAAAATCTGATGAAAAATACCATTAAATTTCAACTGTTACTGATTTAAATGTTTGTCACTAAATTCTGTGGTAGTGTCATTTTCATTATAATGACTAGATCTGGAAGAGAAGCCGAGTTATAGGCTAGAAAAAAAATTTTTTTCATGCTTTGCAGGTCTTTCAATAGTTGTCTATAAACCAAGAGTCCAGGAGAGGACAGACTTTGAATATATATTTATGGCAGAAGATAGCAGGGGTGGGAAGAAGATTTTCTTTTCTCCCTTCATTCTCCATGGCATTTATCAATGAAGTGGATATTGATATCCACTATAAATTGAGTAGTCGGGCTACTCAATCACTAGAAGAAAGCACATCTTGCAGTTAGTTGGAAAGTTCATCAATTTGGGTGAATTCAGTCAGAAGGCAGCAATTGATCAGAGAAATATACTTTCCAGACAAATGGACACAGAGGCAGTCACCTCGGCGGGAGGAAACATTTTCAAGAAGCCTGATCTCTGGCAGCAATAAAGTGAATCAGTTAAGGATGCAAGGGAGAACTAGCTATCACAATCAAGAGTTGAGCTGTGAAAGCCAATAAATTAAACAAACTGAGGAATTCACTCAAAGGAGACACTGACTGCAAGGGAATGAATTCTAAGCTCTCCTCTAGAGATGAAAGGACATCAAAATGTACCAGGAACATGAGCTGCTTTGTCCACATATGTTCCTTAAATATGTGACTCACTACCATTGTACTCTGTGCCCCATCCTATACTTAAATTAAACTTCAATTTGACTTTTTACTGCTGTTCTTTAGGGTTTAGGAGTACATATCTAATCCCTCCTCTATAAAACAATCCTTTAGATATTTGAAACTATTACATATTCTCCCCAATTCCAAGTCTTTTTTTTCCCCCAAATCTGAACACATCCAATTTCTTCAAAAGATCTTATAGCACAACAAAAACAAAAATTACAGTAGTAATGAAGGGTTCTAAACTGAATGTAATGTCCGGGGCAAAGAACAACAAGTTCTCCATCATCCTGGAATTTAATTTAGTTATTTGCACTTTGAGAAAAATGAGAAAATTCTAGCTTTACTTCTGATGCAACTATTGATATTATTTCATTACACTCTTGCCTTTGTTTCTTTTTGTTCATTTGTTATTTTTTCTTCTCCTTGTTTCATGGTTCTTCTTTAGTTTGTTCATTTCTTTGAGTAATTTTAAAATAATTTCCTTTTGAGGATTTCTGGTAGCTTTTCTTCTCGGCATTTCTATGGCTCTATCTTTCAGGAAAAATATTGGTAGTTCTTACTCTTCCATCTCACTTAGGGTTCCAATTCCATTTCTATAGTATTTCTCAGACTGTGGATCACTGGGTATATGTGAGGGTGCAACAAATATTATCTCAAATAAATTCCAGAAGGAATACTATTATATTATAACCTTGTTATGGCCTCCGACTTGGAACACTTCCCAATAGGGCAAGACCCCTATCGGTCTTTTCTTTCTTTCTTGGTCCTCCCTTTCCACAAGCCTTATAACTGTCACCAACTTCTGTCTTGCCTCTGTGCTAAAGGCAACAAGAATCTACTATCCCTGCCTCCTTTCCTTCTAGAATAGTGCATCTCCTCTGGGATTCCCAGAATAATTGTACATGGTCTCTGCTTTGGGAGTGGGATAAGAATTGGAGGATTATGAGAGCCCACTTGAGAGTCATTAGATGAGAAGGATGAAGCAACTTTACTTACTCTGTCCTTATGACTTCCATTTCTTAAAGTTTAAGCCTTGTGTTTTTAGATATGCTTTTCACATTTCATTCATTCTTTCTTTAAATTTATTGTAAAAATTTATTTCAATAAACAGTAATTAATTTTTCTTCCTTCCCCATTTCTCTTGTAATAACTATGCATAATTAAACCCAACAAATTCTCACATTTGATCATATCAAAAACTATGTTCACATATAAATTCTTACATACATATATGTACCTATCTTTTTCAATATATAATAAAATAGATATAGATAAATAGATATGGAGCTAGAATGATGATAGATGAATAGATAAATGATAGCTAAATGGATGATAGAAGAACAGATAAATCAATGATGAATGCTTGATAGAAGGAGAGATACATGATAGATAAATAGATAATAGATGACAGATTTGCTGGTCACTGCACTAAAGAAAGTTATTAAGTCTTTCAAAATTGTTTTTCTTTAAAGTTGACATTGTTTAAATTGTTCTCTTGATTTTGCTCACTTTGACATGAGGTCTTTTAACACTTTGTCAATTATAAGCATAATTGGACGACTACATTCTTGTAAGTGTATCCCAGTACCCTATTTTGACACTCTTTCACACCCAGATACTTTTTTTGGAGTAATTGTATTTTGTTTTTCCAATTACATGTAAAGACAATTTTTAGCATCCATTTTTGGTAAAATTTTGAATTGCAAAATCTCTCCCTCCTTTCCTTCCCCCCTCCCAAAGACACTAAATAACTTGATATAGGTTATATATGTCCAATAATATAAAAGCTATTTCCATATTAGTCATGTTGTTAAAAAAAAAAGTTTCAAAAAATTACAATTTGCAAAAGGAAAAATAAAAGTCACAAAAAACCCCTCAAAATATCATTCTGGATATGGACAGCATTTTCCATCATGATTTCCTTGAATCATTGCATTGCTGAGAAGAGCTAAGTTAATCACTATTTGATCATCACAGAATGTTGCTGTTAGTATGTGCAATGTTTTCCTGGCTCTTCTCACTTCACTTTGCATCAATTCATGTTAGTCTTTCCAGGGTTTGTTTGTTGCTTTATTTTTAACCTGTCTACTTGTTATTTTTTTATAGCACCACAGTATTCCATCATATACCCCAATTTGTTTCACCATTCTCCAATTAATAGATATTTCTTCAATTTCCAATTATTTGCTCCACAAAAGGAGTTGCTATAAATATTTTCACACATGTAGGTCCTTTTCTATTTTTTATGATTTCTTTGGGATACAGAACTAATAGTGGTATTGCTAGATCAAAGGATGTGCACAGTTTGATTGCCTTTTGGACAACCCAGATACTTTGAACTATCACTGATGATTGATTAAGCCAAAAGTCCATTATTGATCTTTCAGATCTTTCTCATCCTATTTGCAATGAATTAACTCTCCATCTTGAAGCTGCAAAGTTTTTTTTTCCCTCTTAAGTAAGATTACCTTTCAGTTAGTCCAATATTAGCATACTATTTTGATCTGCCCACTTTCCTGTTGGTCCAATGATTTTAAATTAAATTTCTGTTTTTCAAAGCACTGACTATTCTCTTTGGAGAATTCTAAATCTTTTCAAGTATATGGTACAAATGATTTATAACCTCAATCAGTGTACCTCTATCACTTTTAGAGGTGGATCACTGAACTAACTGATAATATCAGTAAGGCTTAAAATTATAGAAACAACTAGATAGTTTCAAATAAGAAATAGGCAATCTAAAAGGCTAAGTCATAGGATTTACTTATTTTTAAGGGAATACACTTTAGATATCATCTATTTCAAGCATTCTTAAATTTTTGAGGTCATAGACTCCTGTGGCAGTTTGGTGAAGTCTATGGACTCTTTTACAGAATAATGTGCTCAATTACAGAAAGTCACCTGACAAAGGAAATAAATTTTATTGAAATACAATCAATCAAAGGAAAAGGAATAAACATTTAATACTGGGCATTCTGTTATGTACTCTACATATATTAACTCACTTAATCTTCACAACAATCCTGAGAGGTAGCTGCTATTGTTATCCCCATCACAAAATTGAGGAAACTGAATAAGATGGAATTATTAGACTCCAGAGTCATATAAGTATTCATTATCTGAGGCTAGATTTGAATTCAAGTTCACTCCAGACCCAGTGTTCATTTTATTCATTGTACCAACTTTCTTTAAAAGTTCATGAACTTCCCAGCCTAGGAATCCCTACACACATTTTTATGAATTACAATAGACAGAAAACTTCATTGTCTGAGTGCTATCTTTCTGATAAAGTGCCTCTCTACACATAGCAAGGCTAGTCCTCTGGCAGCAGACATACATTTGAGGATGGAGGCCATACTCTAAGCCCTCCCTGACAACTAGAGTCTGCCAGAGCTGTAAGCCTGGATTTTTTTTTTTTCAGGAATTTAGAGTCACCCCATGATAAAGAATAAGAGGAATACTTAAAGGGATGATCCCTGGAATTCATATAAAAGAGGCAACATGATCCTCAAGATCTGAGATTTATTTAGTTGCTGTGGTTCCCTTTCAGGGCTAATCTCTGAAAAATGTTAATGTAATTAAAACTTGTCTTCAGTGAATACTATCTCACTTCAGGCATTTCATTATCTATTTTTGTTTGCTCGGTGATCCAATAAGTCTGTAGCCTTTCAGAGATGGTCATAACTCAATTAACTTAGACCTACCTGGCTTAGGGGCAACCAGATGGAGTAGAGGATAGAATGCTGAACCTAGTACCCTTCATGAGTTCAAATCTTGCCTCAGACATTTACTAGCTGTATGACCCTATCCATTTTTACCTCAGTTTTCTCATCTGTAAAATGAGCTGAAGAAAAACCACTCCTGTATCTTTGCCAAGAAAACCCAAAATGGGATAATAAAGAAGACAGAATTGAAAAATAACTCAACCATACCTGTTCTATATTTCACACTTTGAGGAGTTGGTTTCCTTTTAAGAAAAAGTTTATCTAATAAATTCACCTAGACAAATGTAGAAAAGCTTAAGGAGATCCTCAAGCTATAAGCAAGAATGTTGAACTTCTTATGGAGTTTGAGAAATAGGTATGTAGTCCTTGAAAAGTGTAAGGATATTGTGCTACTTTTCCCATCACTATAAACATCATACATAGATAGATACATAGAGCATCTGTTAAATATTTGCTATAGGCCAGACCCAAGATTAGATCCTAAGAATACAAAGAAAACAGTAAAGTCATATCTGCCCTCAAGGAGTTCTCATTCTAATGGGAGAGACAACAGGTATAAATATAATATAAAGTACTTTCAGATATGCAACAGATATGCATATCTGAAAGTACTTTATATTATACTACTCCCAAAGTAGTTTTGGGAGAGAGATAATTCACATTTAGGAGTATCAGTAAAGGCTTCATTTAAAAAAGAAAGTGGTACTTGAGTAGCATCATGAATGAAACCATACATTACGAAGAATAGAGACAAGGAGAGAGAACATTTCAGATATAGCAGATAATAAATGAAAAAGAGGAAATATATCAATAATCAATATGACTGGACCTTATCATGTGGAGGGGAATAATGTATAAGAAGTCTGTAAAGCTAAGATAGAGTCAGATTGTGAGGAGTTTTAAACGTCAAGGTAGAAGAAACCAGGGGAATTTGTGCAAAGAGTGTCATGTACTTTTAGAAAGTTTTGTGGGGGCAGCTAGTTGGTGCAACAGATAAGTACCAGCCCTGAAGAAAGGAGGACCTGAGTTCAAATCTGGTCTCAGACATTTAACACTTCCTTGCTGTGTGACACTGGGTAAGTCACTTAACCCCAATTGCCTCAGCAAAAAAAAAAAAAAAAAAAAAATTAAAAAAAAAAAGTTATGTGGATAATGGACTGGAATGGGGAGAAATTTGAGCAAGGAAAACCTCAAATAAGATACTACTGAAATAGTCCAATTGGGAAGTAATGAGAAGGTGGCAGCTGTGGGAGTGGAGAAAAGAGATCAAATGCAAGAAATGCTATAGAGTTGGAAATGAAATCTGTCAACTGGATTTTCTATGTAGGAGAAGTTAGAGAAAGGCATCAAAAATGACTAAGGTTGAGAATCTGAATTGTTAGTAGTGTTCTCTACATAATAAAGAAAAAACGGTCTGAGAAACTGAGCTGCCGTCAGCATCAAGCCAACTTCCTATGCTTTTACTTAAAACATACACAATAATCCCAAGCTGTACTGTTATTCAGTAATAGTTCAGCTAAGACCCTTAGGAGCACAGGAAGAAGCCGAGTCCTTTGTACTTGTCCATTTCTCCTTTGCTTTTTCAATATTAAGAAATATAAGGCAAAAATGCAAAGTGCCTATTGCTGATTCAAAAAATAACAGAGCAACAATGGACACTAATGAATCCTCAAATGGCTTGCTTGTTTTCTCCTTCTCCACTGTTTAAATAATTGAAATTAGGTTCGATTCCAGAGACTTCCAAATTGAGTAATAACCTCATGGGGTTCTGTCCTTGCTCAGATCTTGTCTCTGCCTTCAAAGTATATTTTAAAAAGTAAACTTATAAAAAGAGTCTCCTCACCTTTGAACAGCAGTTTGAAAGAATGACTGCAATGATGGGAATTTTACATCAATCACAGTTAAAAAAAAAAAAAAAAGCCATAAAGGACATAAATATTCATTGTATTCTCTCTCTTTTCCTCTGTCTTTCCTTCCCTTTCTCTCTCCTCCTCTTTTCTCTTGGTCTCTCCCGCTCTCCTTCACGCTCTTTTTGTCTGTTTCATTCATTGCCCATGTTTTTAAATGCACACTTTTATTAAAGTTACTTGGGCACTTATCTTTCCCACCATTAATTTGAGTAGGGGAACGATTTTGAACTCCAGAAGAGCTGGGCCCACATCTAATCTTTCTTTAAATCCCCTTCAATTTGGGCATTACTCTGTAGGCACTTAAATGTTTGCTGAATTGATGAATTCTTTACGGAATCATAGACTCTCAGAACTGATAGAGATCTTTGAGGTCATCTAGTCCAATATGTACCTAAGTTAGAATCTGCTCTACAGTATTCTTAACAAATGGTCGCCAAGTCGTTCCTTGAAGTATTCTAGTAAGTGGGAGGTAAGGGGCATTCTTTTCCCCGAGAGGGACTCATTCTACTTTGAAACAATTATAAATGTTAGGAAGTTTTTTATTGTAATGAATCAACATCAATATCTAAACAAATTCTACTTGGTTCATCTCTCCTTTGTTGGACACCCATTATAATATGGAGATGACCTTGATTTCTTAAAAGCAAGGTAAGAAAAGTGCAAGAATCTGCAAATTTTACCAAGTCAGAGTGGCTTTAAGTGTGGGTGTAGACAATGACTCTTAAGCAAGATTAATCTAGTCAAATTCACTTAAGTTTGGCTACTGATTGGCAGAATGTTCCTATGCATGAAACTGTCTCCTAAGTTAGAGTGGGATTTGAGTTGGTAGAGAAAACAGGTATAAATAACAGCAAAATCTTGAAGGTTTTTGAAGGTCTATATATCTATATCTATATCTATCTATCGTAAATATCTTAAATCATATATCTCTGTTTCTATCTCTAGCTCTATCTGGTAAAACACTTTCCTTTAGGACTTTTGAGAACTGAGTTTATAAAAGGACGTGCCTCATATTATTTCTGTTCAGTTGACTACCAAAACTAGGGAACAACTAGAATGTTGCTAAAGAGGGAAAGAAGGATACTTAACTTATAGCTAAGTAGGGCAATTTTATGTCTTCAAAAGTTTATAAGGCTGACTCTAGTCTCGTTTGACAATTATTCTGAGAAGCATTTCCCTTTCCCCAAAAAACAGGTGTTCTGGACCAAATGCCCAAACCTTAAAATATGGCCTAATATAAATCTAATCTCTTAAACATCTCCAGAGGTATTGCATAAAGGGTTTGATTATAAATTTTGTCAAACTTCATGTTGTCCCACTCATATCAGGCAAAATTATTCTCTTATTTAATGGACAGTTACAGTATTAAGCCTAATATGTACTTAGAATTACACTAGATATTTGGAACAGAGAGACAAAGCATAAAGCAATCTTTCCCTTCAAGGAACTTGCAGTTTAATGGAGGGGGAAGATATGTTCATAGATAAGTACATATAAAACATGTGCATAATGAGGGAGGGAAGCTCTTAAAAATTGAAAAAAGGAAAGGAAATTATGAAAGGCTTCTTGGAGGAAATAGTATTTGATATGGGTCTCAAATGGATCAAATGATTCCAAGAGGGATAAAAGACTGAAAAGCAATGTTTTCCCTTGAAAGAGAATATTTGCATTTTAATAAAGAAAAAAATCCTTTCACCCATTTTATATATTGTTTATGTGTGTATTCACATACACACATATACATAATAATCATTAAGATTTTATTCCACTGGGAATAAGATTTCCAAATCTCAAATTGAATTAAAAAGCAATAGACATCAAAACTATGCCTCAATGGAGCAGATTAGACAAGGAAGAATCAGAAATAATGGAACACAATACCAATGTTTGATAGACAGAAAACATGAATTACCTAGGAAAGAATTTGATATTTCATAATAGTTTTTTGGAAAAACTAGAAAACAATATGGCAAAAAATTGGCTTAGGATAATATTTATACCATATTCCACAATAAATTTAAAGTCAATATGTGACCTGTATACCAAAAAAAAAAAAAAAAAAAAAAAAAATACCATTAAGAAAAAAAATAGAAGAGAAGCAAATCATATACTCTTCATAGTTCACACAGGGTATGAGATGAATTCATAACTAAACAAGAGATAGAAAAAATTACAAAAGATACAAATAAATAACTGATTATATGAAATATAGAAAATAAATACATAGAAAAATAGAAATAAAATAGAATAGAAATACATAAGATCAAAAGCTATTTCCCAACAGAGACTTAGACAAAAGACATAATAAAGAGTTCTCAAAGGAATAATTTGTAAATTTCCAATAACTATAGGAAAGAAATTCCAAATCACTAACATAAGAGAAAGGTAAATCAAAACAACTTTGGGTTTCCCTTCACAGCTAGAAAATTGGTAGAAGTGACAAAAAAATAAATATAGTCAATTTGGGAAGAGCTATGAAAAGAGAAATACATAGGTGTATGTGGAACACTTGGATGTGTGGAACAATTAAATAATAAAATCATTTTGGATAGTAATTTGGAATTATGCATATAAAGTGACTAAAATTCTCATACCCTCTGATTCAGAGATTCCACTGCTAATATAAACCCACAAAGAAATCAATGACAAAAAGATTCATATAGAATAAAACATTTATAAAAATACTTTGTTTTGGTGGTAGGAAAGACCTGGAAACAAGTAGATGCCAATCAATTTGGAAATGGCTGAACAAATTGTGTTATACGAATATAATGGAAAATTGCTGTGATGTAAGAAATAATGAAAATCAAAAATACCAAGAGGCATGGAAAGCCTTACATGAACTAGTATAAAGTGAAGTAAACAGATGCAGGAAAAATATATATACAATGACTTCATCAATGTAAATGGAAACAATCAACAACAAAACACTTGAAGATGAACATTATGAAGTTATCAAGAATAGGGACCTCCAAGAAGAGATGTAAAAAAATAACCTCATCTCTCTCCTGTATAGGCAGTTTGCTCATGAGTGAGAAACAATATGTGTGATGTCAGATTTTTAAAGAAAATATTGTTCAATTTTGCTGATTTATTTTTCTCTTCCTCTTCTTTATTTTTTCCTCTTTAAATTCTTTATTATAAGGGATGGCTTTCAGGTAGGAGATGAGGAAAGGGACACAGTGGCAAATTTAGTTGATGTAAATCCAAAATATATCAATAGAGATCCATTTTTAAAAGATGCCCTCCCATCATCTGGCAGGGCCACGAAGGATTTTATTTTTCTTTTGGGAGTATAGAGGGGGTAAAGAAGTTTCCCTCAACCCCCTAAATCATGAGATGTAGGAAAGCTGCCTCCTTGTTCTTTAAGTTTTGCAAATGTGTGTGCGTGCTTGTGTGTGTGTGTGTGAGACAGAGACAGAGACACACACAGAGAGAGATTTCCCATTAATGTTCTTAGTCTCAGACTGTCAGAGCCTAGAGAATAGATACTGCCTGATAAGCTTACTGTTTCACCAACTAGCAGAGGATCACTGCACAGACACTTCAATAAAGGCTTGAGATGACAATCATGATAGCAAAATCACATTTACTAAAGGGCTGTTCCAGGTTTCTTTAGAAAATGGAATCTTGAAGTTGAAGGGTACCTCAGAAGCCAGCCAGTCCAACTCACCACTGACCAAGGATCTCTTCTGTGGCTTCCCCAGATAGTTATCCAGTGCCTGCTTAATGACTTCTGGGAACTGGGAGCTTACTATCTACCAAAGCACTAGACCACCCATCTACCTCTCTTTCCCCTAGTCATCCAAGCTTCCCTGGGCTATTTTATCCCCAATTCCACCTTCTTTTCACAAGTCTTATTTCAGCCTTTTCTACAACCTGCCCCTGATTCTTCTCAGCTTCTACCCTCTCCTTATATCCAAGCCTTATAAGATGGGAACATCAGCTGATCCAGTTAGATCTATTCCTCTTTATCTTCCTCTCTTACCCCAGCTCAGCTTTCCACCTTGTTCTTACCCCACCCTCAATCTCATCAATTATCCTAAATCCTGCTTTTCTCTTCTTTCTCTTTTGCCATTCCACCTGACTGAAGTATTCCCTGGCTCCCCACCCTCTGTCTATGACAGCCTCCTGAAGCCCCTGTAGTCATAGTCTGACTGAACAGCTCTCACTAAGCCATCCAGCCCACCACACATCCAGCCCCGCTTCCTTTCAGTTCTAATCAGTTTTCTCTACTTTCTTCTTCTGGCCACCCTAAAGTCACACTCCTCTTAGCCCTAATTTCAAATAGCTGACAACAAAAAGTGAAAATGATTATTTGGGGTTGGTTTGTTACTTTATACATATTTAAGGCAAGTTTTTCTAGGCCATTTGTTGGAAAGATATAGGCAGGGGGGAAACCATAGTGGCTTGATTCTGATCCCCCTCCCAATCACATGCTTCCCAATGTGTAAGTTACTTGGCTTTGTCAAGAGTCCTGGTCTTTATGGTATAAATTCCAGGTACTAGTTCATCCTGCCTTGAATTTGGAACCCTCTTTGGAAGGGAATCAAGGGCAAATAAGCATTTCCACTTATCAGTTTTGAGAATGTTTTTTATTTGGTCCAAATCTGTTGCTACTATAAATAAGAAGGACAATGTCACACTATCTACCTGGACTTGAGTCAGAAGGGCCTGATTTTTTATCTTGTCTCTGAAACTCACTAGCTATGACCCTAAGCAAGTCTTTAACCTAATATCCTCAAGTTTGTAATATGTAAAATGGGGATGGGATGATAGTAGCACTTAAGTCACAGAACTGGTTAGTGAAGATGGCAAAATAGCCTACGCAAAGGATGACTTGTTAGAACTTAAAGCATTATCGAAATGCTAGCTAGCATCATCATCATTATTGTTATTATTGTATTAATGTAAGCCAGGTAACTTTCAAGATCACAAAATTGTTCTTTGTCATTTTAGAAGTGGCCTTTAGTTCCAAGAGACCTGGGTAGCTATTGTTTATATAGAAGAAGATTATGTTTTGGGGTGAGTGTAATCTCTAAAAAAGGAATATATGGGAGAGTCTAGAAAAAAAATTGGCTTTCCTAGACCTATCAGCCTGTTTTCTGACAATCCAAAGCTTTTCCAGGGAAGTTTGTAGATTAACACAAAATGGGGACAAAACATGGATTGGAAAAGGGGAGAAAAGGGTGATCTACACCATACTTACATGTCAAAAGTGGTTCAGGTGGGTCATGCTAGAAGGCCTAGAAATTTTCATTTTTCTATTTTCATGCTAAATGACATAGTTTCATAGTCTTTACCAATCCTAAAACCTTAGGAAACAATTCCTAAGAAAAGATTCAAGGGGACTATATATTCCCATTTATGCTTTAAGGAATATGCCCATTTTCTCAAATCCTGGGTCTGATTTGTCCGGTTTAGATTGCATGCAAAGGGATTGTGTTATATTCATGGAGGGATTATCATCTGGTTTAACCCAACTTTCTCATTTTCAGGTTTAGGGAACTGAGGCTTATAAAGGTGAAAATCATTGTCCAAGTTGACATGGTAACTAAATAGCAACGTTGGGACCAGCACGAAGGTATACTGATTCCCACTCTTATTATTAAAGCCATACTTCTGCTTGTTGTTCAGTCTTTTAAATCATGTTTGACACTGTGGTGTTTTCTTGGCAAAGATACTAGAGTGGTTTGCTATTTCTTTCTCCAACTCATGTTACAGATAAGGAAACTGAGGCAAAAGGTAAAATGACTTGTCCAGGGTCACTTTGCTAGTGTGTGAGGTCTCCATGACTCCAGGCCTAGAATCAATCTAGGTTTGATTCATTGTACTACTTACCAACCCTACCTTGTACCCAACATATAAGAAAAGAAAAAACTGCCTCTGTCTAATTCTCCAAAGATTAAAAAGTGTTCAACTTAAACCATTTCCCTGGTACTTCTTAAAAAGTCACAAACCACCTCACCCTAAATGACTCCCCTCCATTTTATTAATTTATAATATTGTGTTCCATCAAGATTATCATTCTTTATTATCTTGCCACTCTGAATTGTATCTCACTTACAATTCTCAGTTCCAGGGACCATAAATTAAAACCAGTCAAAATTTATACTCCCGTGGTTCATTATCTGTGATTGCTATTATTCTCTCTGCCTCCTCCAGCCCTTTCTCTGGCCTACCCACTTCCTTTGACAAGAAATATTACAAAAGGATCTAAATATCACCCACCTAATAAATGTGGCATTAAAAATGCCCCCAGATTATGACACCTTCCTGCTACTTCACCACCCATTTATAGTATCTATTCTAATTGGAGCCACTCCATCCTTTTCACGTAGCAAAAGGTACCACATCCACACAAGAAATAATCTCAGGACGGAGACTCTGAAGGTGTCTGTGCTGCTCCTGGCTTTGCCATTGGGCAGCATCAGAACTGCAAAGGATGGTATCTAGTCTGTCCCTGACATTGTACACAAGAAGAAATGAGGTACAAGGAAAGGAAGAAATATATCCAGTGTTAAGTGGGTTAGCTGTTGAGCATATGATAGAATCCAGACCTCCTAACCTATAATCAATTATTTCTTCTACCACATAAATCATCTGCTCAGAGATTTAGAGTGAGAAGGTACCTTGGAGCTGTCTAGCCTAATCTTGTTTTTGTTTTTTTTTTAGTTTGTTTTTAACACATGAGGAAACTGAGGCACAGGGAGGTTAAGTGACTTGATCCCATGTCCCACCTCTGTGCCTTTGTACTGACAGGACCCCATGCCTAGAATACATTTTCTTCTTAACTCCTCCTCATAAAATCCCTCTCTTCCTTTAAAATAGTGCTAAACCATTATCTTCCAAATAAAACTCTTTCCTGGTGCTCTCTCTGCTTGAATTTATTTTATGCATTTATTTATTTTTTTAAATTTTAACATACATTGCTTTATGAAACATGTTGAGAGAGAAAAATCATAGCAAAAGGAAAAATCCATGGGAGAGATAAAAAAAAAACCCAACAGAAAAAAGAAGTGGACATGGCATGTATTGATTTATATTCAGTCTCCTTAGGTCTTTTTCTGGATGCAGAGGGCATTTTCTGTCTAAGGACTATTGGGATTGCTTCAGAACACTGAACTACTGAGAAGAATCAAGAGTTTCATAGTTGATCATTGCACATTCTTGCTGTTATTGTATACAAGGTATTCCTGGTTCTGCTTGTTTTGCTCAGCATCCAGTTCATGTAAATCTTTCCAGGCTTTTCTAAAATCAGCTTGTTCATCAATTTTTATAGAACAATAATATTCCATTACCTTCATATACCATTTCCCAACTTTTGGAAAGAATTTCCAATTCTTTGTTACCACAAAAAGAGCTGCTACAAAAATTTTTTGCACATGTGGATCCTTTTCTCTGTTTTAAGATTTCCCTATGATACAGATCCGTAATGGCAGTGCTGGGTCAAAAGATATGCACAGTTTTATAGCCCTTGGTCATAGTTCCAGATTGCTTTCCAGAATGACTGGATTATTTCACAATTCCCCCAACAATGCATTAATGTCCCAGTTTTCCTGCATCCCCTCCAATATTTATCATTATCTTTTCCTGTCATCTTAGCCAATCTGAGCGGTGTGAGGTGGTACCTCAGAGTTGTTTTAACTTGCATTTCTCTAATTAATAATGATTTAGAGTATTTTTTCATATAACCATACATGGCTTTAATTTCATGACCCAAAATTTAAATACTGTTGAATCCAATTATCAATATTTATTAAGTTCCTACTATGTTCTAGGCACTGTTTTAAGTGCTGGAAAAATTAATAAAGAATAGCTCCTACCCTCAAGGAACTCACAATCTAAAGGAGGAGGCAAGACATAAAAAAGGGGAAAGGGAACAAACACAAGGAACCTGATTCAGGAACATCCTGCTCCATGCAATTGAAATCAGACAGGGTAGCAAGTGCGTAAGCTAAGTGCGGTTTCTGCCTCTTATAAAGGAACATTTTGAGAGGGATTTGATACTCTTCCCTCCAGCTCATATATTTATATTTATTAATTATTTATTTATATATTTCATATTTATATACTTATTTCACATATACATATGCATACCTATGTATGTGTATGTATGTCATTCAGTCATATCTGACTCTCACAACACCCTCTGTGGTTTTCTTGGTAGAGATACTGGTTTGCTATTTCCTTCCCAAGATCATTTTACAGTTGGAGAAACTGAGACAAAATAGTACAGAGCTAGTTAGTTTGTGTGAATCTGTGTGTATGTGTATGTGTGTATATGTATGTATATATATTTATATGAATGTGTGTTTTATACATATATATGTATATGTGTGGATTCTTACACACATATTGTCTCTGTCATTACAATGCAAGCTCATGGCAAGTAGAAATTATTTCATTCTTTGAACTTATATCTCCGGTTCCTAGTAAAATACCTCACACACAGCTAATCAAACATTTATTAAGCATCTATTATATACTAGTCAGATGAAAAGACAGGGAAAAAAGTCTTTGCTCTCAAGAAACTCACTATCTATAGACAGAGCTTCCAGGCAGACAACTAAGTGTGAACAAGCTACATAATATATAGGATAAATTTGAGAAAATCAACGGAGGGAAAATATTAGCATTAAGGGGGATAAGGAAAGATTTCTTGTAAATAGCAGTTACTTAATAAATATTTGTTGACTGATTGCCCTAAGTCACAAAGGTAGGAAATGGCTGAGTCAGGATTCATTTGTACCTTAGTCTCCTGCCTTATAAAACAGGAGAAATAATCCACTTGATATTCTTTAGTTTCCCCTCTTCCACCCTTCCCCACCCCCACCCCATTGGACATCTGCCACCTGGAAGGGTCTGTTTGTATTCATCAAGTTGTCAGACAGCTTGATAAAGTAGATGGAGGTACCACTTAATTTCAGGGGCAAAGCAATAAACCTTTGCAGTGCCCAGAGTGAAATTCCACAAAGCAGGTGGAATTTCACTCAGAAGGCAATTGCCACCTATCACCCCTTTCCCACTATGCTGGCTAGTGACCAAAATTCATTCCACATCACAAAGTTCTAAAAATAGAACTAGAGCCGGGGTCTTCTCATGGGCAATTGGAACTATTCCTAAGGGCAAAGGGAGAAGTGGGTCTCTTCCCTTTGACACTGAATTCAAGAATTTGACACTTTTGTCCCATTTTCCCCACTTCTTTATTCCTGGAACACTCTTTCCATCCTCCCCTTTTCTCCTTGGATCTTTCAGAGTTCAGCTCAAGGGCCAGTTCCTTCTGGATTTGCTGGATGCTCTCAGTGGTAGTTTCCCTCCCTGCACCCTTTTAAATCACTGTTGTATTTACTTGGTATACACACTTGACTTACTTTATCTGTGAATGAGGACCTGATAATATCATAGTGCCCGTATGGTATATAGTCAGTATTTAATTGAATCAAGTCAACAAGCATTTATTGAGCCCCTACTATGTGCCAAGCACTGTTCTAAGTGCGAAGTATATAAAGAAAGAAAGACAAAGACAGCCCCAACTCTCAGACAGGTTATTGTCTGATGGAGGGGGCAATGTGAAAAAAAAAGTCCAAACAAGATAGAGACAGGATAAATTAGAGAGTTGTCTTATATATCTCTTTTATGGAGACTATGTTTGCAGAGGAAAGGCATTAGCATCAAGTGGGATTTGGGAAGTTTTCTTATAGAAGGTGGTATTTTCGATAAGACTCGAAAGAAGCTAGAGAATCCAGGAGATAGAGATGAACATGGAAGGGAGTTCTGGGCAGGAGGGATAATCTGTGGCAATATCTAGCAGTAGGAGATGGAATATTTTGTGTGAGGAGCAGCAAGAGGGACAATATTATGGAATATTTGGTGTGTGGAGAGTTGGAAAAGGGGGCTTGGAAAAGAAGAGATAAAGTTTAAAACCACAGGATTTTATATTTGACCCTGAAGGCAAGAAAAGGGCATTGGTGTTGATTGAAATAATCAAATAATTTGGATTTTGTATCTACAGTTTATTATGAGTCCTTTCCAAATCACAGATCCTTCTTGAAGATCATCCCTATATTATTATTTAATTCAGTTTTGTAATCAAAGGGGCCTCAAAGCCTATGGTCTTGTGACAAATATTCCACCTTTCTATATTCTAGGAACAGACTTTGCATAAGAAATAATACCCAAAAACATTGGGGCATCTGTTTTCCCTAACAAGAATTCCCCAATTATTTTTCTCTGTGAAATGGAAACCCAGACTTATATATGGGCCAATCCTTTCCCCCCACTCACTGGGTCCATGAAAATGGCCAAAATAGAAGATCTGAGTTCTGATCTGATCTCTATTATTTTGGGTAAGACAGTGCTTCAAATAATGGTTTATCAATCAACTAATTTTTTTGAGCACTTTGTAGATGCTCAACATATCACCATGAGGTATCTATGGAGAATGAACAAAAGCATATTTGTAAAAGTCTCTTGGCTCCTAGAAACAAATGCAAAGCACAATTGGAGAAGACTCGTTCTCCGACAATCAGTATCAAGCAGACTCTCAAGTAGACTCATCAGTACAATTTTCCCACACACTCAATGGATCTGCTTTGGGAAGGAGTGGTGGGGAGTTTGATTGACAAATCCCAAATTTCATTCACACCACTTGATAAGGTCAGACTGATCTTGAAAAAGCATTTGAAGTCTTTCTTTTCTTTCAATCCACAACATATGGGTTTAGATGGAGTAGGAGATAAACCTGAGTGGTAAGATAAGAGAAATCAAACAACTGAATGGTGGGCCAGGGATTGGGTTAGCAGGGCTACAGGATTTCAGAAAAGAATAAGCATGAAGGAGAGAACTGGCAATAGAGAGTGTCATTTTTCCAGTTTACAATTTCTTGTTTTCAAGAGCAATTAGTTTTTTATATCTCAGAATGCCAGGCTACTAAGTAAAACTTCCTTTAGGTAGTGGGCTCTTTCTGTCCCCTCCTCACTCAGGATAAGTATATTCTACTTTGCTAAATAGACCTCTGGACAATTTCCAGCCCAGAAAGGATTTGAGGTTGAGAAGACCAGGGGACCAGCACCTACTGCCACTCCTGTAGTACTTATCACATTCCACCTTATTTTACAGGTATTCAGCTAAACTCAACATACCTTTATTAAGGACCTACTGTGTGTAAGATGTTGTGCTAGGGCTTGTCTTTAGCAAAGGCTTCTTAAATTTTTTCCACTCATGACCTTTTTCACCTAAGAAATTTTTACATGATCCCATCTTGAATCTGAGCTGACATTAAACATGCTCAATGAAAAGTGTGTAAGTTTGTTCAGAACCAGAGCTTCAGTGAAGTCACATAATGCATCAAATGCAAAGGCTGCTAAAATACATTAAATTCATTATGTGCTTTATTTTGAATTAATTTTTGGTTTTTGCATTCAGAAACTTTTTACTGTTGCCAAATTTTTCAGGACTCTTACATTCAGTTATGCTACTCCACATGGAGTTGTGACCCACAATTTCAGAAGTTTTGGTCTAGAGGTCTTATTCCCCCTATCATATCAGCTTCTGGAGGCCAGGGGCAGTGTCTTAACATACATTTATAACTCCTACAGATACCAACATAATGCCTGGGATACATAATTATTTAATAAATAAAACAATTCACTCTTTTACTTGCTCCTTTCTTAAATTCATTCTCTACATGCCAAATTTATCTTCTTTCTGTTTAATGAGGCTCATTACTCCTCTGCTAAAAAGTCTTTTGTGACTTTCTACTGCTTAACAAAATAAAATTCCCACTACTTTCTTTGCTTCGCACTCAAAGTCCTTCTCAATCAGGCATTAGCTTGCCTTGCTATTTTTATTGTCTCCACTCAATGTCCTATCCTAACTGAACATGTGTCCTCTTTGCTTTTGATTAGGTTCTTACACATGCCTGGAATCTCCCTCATCTTCCACTTTTAATTGCTGAATTTCAGCTAGATAATATGGTGACTCTTATAACATGACATCAATGTCAGAAACTGAGGCTATTATTTTTATTCTTATTCTCTATTCCTTCTGGACCCATATTCTCTCTGTGCTTTAAAGCCAAGCTCCTATAATGGAATATTATTGTTCTCTGGGAAATGATGAGCAGTATGCTTTCAGAAAAACTGCAAAGTCCTCCATGAACTCAAACAAAGTGAAATGTACTGTGTACAAAGTAATAGCAATGTTATGGGATGATCAGCTCTGAATGACTTTGCTATTCTCAGTAGTACAATGATCCAATTCTACTCTGAAGGACTTATGAAAAATGCTATCCATACCCAGAGAAAGAGCTGATCTTGTCTTAATATAGATTGAAGCCTGCTCTTTTTTTTATTGTATGTTTCTTGAGGGTTTTTTTGGGGGGAGATTCGTTTTCTTTCACAACATAACTTCATGTGTGCCTTCTTAATGGAGGTTGGGGGTAGAGAGGAAGGGAGAATTTAGAACTCAACTTTTTTATTATTATAGCTTTTCATTTGCAAAACATATGCATGGGTAATTTTTCAACATTGACCCTTGCAAAATCTTCTGTTCCAAATTTTACCCTCTTTCCCCCCACCTCTTCCCCCAGATGGCAGGTAGTCCAGTATGTGTTAAATGTGTTAAAGTATGTTAAATCCAATATATATATATATATATATATATATATATATATATATATATATATACATATTTATAAGTTATCTTACTGCACAAGAAAAATAGGATCTAGAAAGAAAGAAAGAAAAAAAAAACCTGAGAAGGAAAACAAAATGCAAACATCAACAGAAAGAGTGGAAATGCTATGTTGTGGCTCATTCATTTTCCTTAATTCTCTTTATGGGCGTAGCTGATTATCTTTATCATTGAAGAATTGGAACCGGTTTGAATCATCTCATTGTTGAAGAGAACAAACAGAATCCATCAGAATTGATCATCATACAGTATTATTGTTGTCATGTATAATGATCTCCTCATTTTTGCTCATTTCATTTAGCATCAGTTCATCTAGGTCTCTCCAGGATTCTCTAAAATCATCCTGTTGGTCATTTCTTACAGAACAATAATATGGAACTCAATGTTTTAAAAACAAATGTAAAAATTGTTTTATATGAAACTGGGGAAAATAAAAACATTAAATATTAAATTTAAAATAAATAATTAACATTTAAAAAGTCAAGCTCCAAAGTATCCCTAATACTACAGAATAATTGAGCTTTAGAAGTGGAAGGAACTTAATTGGTCCTTGTTTAACACCTTCACTTTACAAATGAAGAAAGTGACCATTATAATTATACCTAACATTCATATCACATTCTCTTTTGCAAAGTGCTAGACATGTCTCATCTCATTTGATCATTACAACAACCTGTGAAACAAGTTGTCATACCCATTTTATAGATGAGGAAATTGAGGCAGAAAAATGTTAAATAATTTACTCTGGATACATAGCTAGTGAATGTCTGGAATGGCAGGATTTCATTTCAGGCTTTTTAACCACTCTGCTCAGTTGTGTCCTTGAAGAAAATTGTCCAAGATTAGACCCATGGCAAGTGTAGAATTCAGGCTAGAAGCCCAGTGTCCTGACTTCATGTTCTGGACTCCTTCCAAAATGTACTATAGGTATAGCCCTTTGGGAGCTATGAACAAAATCATTTCTGTCTCCATATCTGCAGGAGCTGACACAGTTTGTACTAAAGTATGCACTTATTAAATGCTTATTGTATTGAATTTAACCTCAACAAAATCCTCTTTTCATTAACTCTTCCAGATTATTTTGATACACACAGGTACTTCTTTCTTTGAATGATTCTGTTATCTAAGCTACACTGAGGCAGTTATTATTTTCAAGCATATTTTAGTCCTAACTTTGGGCAAGTTTTTTCCCCAATGAAAACAAGATCTCCAAGGTACCTTCCAACCCCTGATGCTGTGAGCTAATAAAACTTTAGGGGAGTGGTCATTAGACCACAATACTTCTCAAATGGCCACAAAGATGCTGCACTGGCATATGAAACAGTGGTACAACATTTTGCAGTCAGACCTGCACTATAAATGTGGGACACAGATAAAGCAATTTAGCACCTGGGTCAGCCAAGTACTAGAACATATTCCTATTGTCACAGTGCGTCCCAATTCCATGGAGGGACATTTCCTAAATGATGGTTTACTCCTCCCATCCTTCCACATCCTTATCTTCATCCCTAAAATTGAGGCAAGATCACCACACAACCCAGACCATAGGATAAGAGATTTAGAGCTAGAAGAACCATATTCTGAGACCCAGCTGTGCCATTGATTACAGGAGCAAAGGTGGGGGTGGGACTAGATCCTGAAGCATTTATATAAATGAAGAGTGAGTCGGCACAGAGTCCCGTTCACTCCCGAAGGGTGATGATTCCCAACAGGAATCATTTCAGAAGGTCTTGAATGAAGTGGAGAGGGAGAAGGGAGAAGGTCATTTGGGTTTATAATTGTGTGAGAAAGGATTCAAAGGGTGGACACAGAAACAACAATTACAGCTAGCATTTATATAACACTTTAAGGTTTGCAAAATACTTTATGTGTGTCATTTGTTAACAGTGGGTATTATATACCTTCAAAACCTTAAGGATTCCTCTGGCAGGGCTGCCTAACACATATGACAGGTATATTAGTGACCCCCTCCCAAGGGGCAAAAACAAACCAGCTGCAGCCAGTGGCTAGCAAGGGACAGTGGATGAGCAAGGGTCCATTGGTCTCAAAGATAGAATCACCTGAAAATTGCCAAGACACTATTTTCCTAACATTTCTTCCTCTCCTGATACATCTGTACCATTCCCAATCTGGCTCAATATCAGTTGTAGGAAGTGCCAAGTGCCATGCTGACCCATAGCTGTTCTAGCATTCAAACCCAAAGTTTCACAGTCTTTGAAGGCCACTAGACTCTTCCCCTTAGTCAGCTAGCTCTGAATACTAATTTCCTTTTCTCTTCTGAAATATTGGCAGATTACAAGCCAAAACAAAGACCAAATAGTCTCAAGAGCACAAAAAGGGAAGGGAAAACCTTTATTTACATTTCTGACTATGGAAGATGGGTTATTTCTTTTACCACTGATGAGAGATTCCCTCCCCTTTCCTTTAATCGTTAAAAAGATCAAACTCCATCAACAAGACATTTTAAGCATTTCCTTTTGCATGATCCAGAGCCACCTTCTGTCCCCAGAAGATTGCGAATCATCCTACCTCTGGGTATCTCCTCGGAAGGAGTCACTGCAGGACCACCACTGAACAGGCTCATCTGGGAAGCCTCCTCAGAACTGATGAGACGCCAAGACCAGTGGTAATTTCTGTCTTCCTGCAGAGGTGGCGAATACTCTAGTTCACAGGGGAAATCAAACTTGCACTCAAAACCTGAAACCAGATCATTAGACCAAGAATCAGTTAAAACAGCATTTTCAACCCCATAGTCAGTCACTCATGTAGTTTCTTTGAAGTTCAAATCCAGCCTCAGATATATCCTAGCTGTGTGGCCCTGGACAAGCACTTAACCCCTATTTGTCTCACTTTACTGAAATGTAAAATGGGAATAGAAGTACCTGCCTAATAAGGTGGTTGTAATGATGGCATGAGATATTTGTAAAAGCACTTAGCGCCTGGAACATAGTAAATGCTTTTTCCCTTCTCTTCTCCTTTATTAGTCAGTCATTGTGTTATATAGAATACTAGAAATGGAAGGGAACTATCTCCGCAATCATTCCTCATTTTATAAAAAATGAGGTTCAGGGTCTAAAAATCCTTTTCATTCATGACTCCTCACTCCCTCTCCCCACCTTCCCATATAATCTGTTGCAAAGACCTGTTAATATTACCTTTATAATATGTAGTCTATACTCTCTCGCCTACATATTTATGTATTTGGTACAGGTCTTCACCATCACATGCTTAGATTACTGCAATAGCTTTGTGGCTAGCCTCTCTGCCTCAAGTCTCTCCCCAGTCCAGCTGTCAAAGTGATCACTTGGATCTTCCCAAAGTGTAGGTCTGACCATGTCACCTCATTGCTCAATAAACTGCAGTCGCTCCCCATCATCTAAAGATAAAATACAAAATCTTCTGTTTGACCTTCAAAGCCCTTCCACTATCCAGCCATCTTACACACTACTAACTACTCTGTAATCCAGCAATTCTGGCTTCCTTGTTATTTATTACTCATAAGAGATAGCCCACCTCCCAACTGAGCATTGCCCCTGGCTCTCCCCCATACCTGAAATGGCTTTTACCTCTTGGCTTCTTTCAAGTATCATTTAGCATCAACACTTACAAGAGGCTTTTCCAATCCCTTTTTATTCTAATACTTCCTTCTGTTAATTATTTCTGTTTGTGCAGAATTGTTTGCAGGGTGATCTCTATAAAAATAGGGACATTTTTGTCTTTCTTTGTATCCTGAGCATTTAGCACAGTGCCTTGCACAGAGTAGGTATTTATTGATTAATTGACTCAATGCATAGCATATAGTCTACATTTATGCTATATTTTGACAATTCCATGAATTTATGCATTTTAACGGTGATCTTCTGGAGGCAATGCCTCAATCTGAAAAATAATAGCAGTTTGGATAGATAGATAGATGGACATATAGATAGAAAGACGGATGGATGGATGGATACAGATAGAGATAAATATATAGCTTATAAATATTTATGAAGTGCTTTTATCCCCGCCCTGAGACAATTGGGGTTAAGTGACTTTCCCAGACTCACACAGCCAGGAAGTGTTAAGTGCTTGAGACCACATTTGAACTCAGGTCCTCTTGACTTCAGGACTGGTGCTCTGTCCACTGCACCACCTAGATGCCCCAATAAAGTGCTTTAATTATAACAATCCTGTGATAAAGACAGCAAAATTTTTATTATCTCTATTTGTCAGTGGGGAAGGTGTGGCTCTGCAATGGCTAGAGAACTGGACCTAGACTTAGAAAAGTCTGTGTTCAAATCCTGTCTCAGCCACTTACTGTGTGACAGTGGACCAGTCATTATTTAATCTCTTCCTTCCTCAGGGCAGAGATTATCTGTAAAACGGGAATAATAATAGCATCTTCCTCCTAAGGTTGTTGGGGGATCAAGAGATACTATTTGTTAAGCATTTAGTACAGTGCTTGCCACATATTAGATACTTAATAAATGCTTGCTTGTTTCCCTTCCTCTCTCCTTCCTATCACACAGCTAAAAAAACAGGAAAGCTTGGATTCAACTCAGGCTCCTTGATTCTATGTCCAGAATTATTGAAAATAAAATTCTTACTATGGGGATTTCAGTATCAAGGAAACAAGTGGGGTGACATTCAGGGGACAGGCAAAACATATAGCCCTACCTCATACCGCAGAAGGGACAACTGGCCTAGTACTGAGTTAAGAGTAAATCAAGGGGGGAAGGGGGGAGGAGAGCTGGGTGGAGCAGTGGATAGAGCACCAGCACCAGGAGGACCCGAGTTAAAATCTGGCTTCAGACATTTAACACTTCCTGGATGTGTGACCCTGGGCAAGTCACTTAACCCCAATTGCCTCAGGGGAAAAAAAAGTAACTCAAATAATTCCCAGTAACACTTATTACATTATTTAAGGTAATTTTTTGGTGGGGGTGGCATTATGGGGTAGGAGAAGAACTTAGGTTCAACAATCACTGATGATAAGCATCTTTTTGGTTCTCTATTTGTATCGATTTATGCTCATGAGCTCTTCTCCAGGAGATGTCATCCCTTTGGTCCTAAGGTTAATATTATTTGTCCTTTCTCAATACTTGTTTCAGGCAATTCACCTTGCTAATGGCAAGCTGAAATGGGAAGATCTCACCTTGTTTGAGCTGATATCACACACTGCTGCCTATATATTTTATCAGCGTCTCAACCCTTCTTCCTGCCTTTCTCTGCTAAGGAAACACATTGGGCTAGAGGGACTGTGAGTTGCCTTAATCTTCAAGAACTGCTTGCCATTCAACCAGCTTTGTTAAGTAGTGAAGAGGAAGAAAATGGAGCAAAAGGATTAGACGTTATAATATTGCCCTAAAATGGAAAAAAACTAATTCACTGACTATTTGTTCCTTAGAAGAGAGGTTGGTAAGGGTCAGAAAGGCAGCTTCTGTTGTCACTTTTACTCTGTGATGGAGCCACGTAGGATAAGTGACTCCAAATAAATCTCTAACCTTTCCCTGGGCTGTCTAACTGGAGGCCTTTGCTTCATGTTAGTTTTGCAGAATTATAAGTTTTCATTTAAAGAGCATATCCAAGGTCGTCTTGTCCAAATTGGACTTCTACATTCTATGAAATGGTCATTAGGTCTCAGCTAGAATATACTCCCAGTAATGACCATCTTGTTATCTTTCAAGATAGCTCAGTCTACTTTTGGATAGCACAGTTAGGAAGGTGTTTTCACCAGACCCATTATTTTTTCTTGATATTTTCCACCCACTACAAGTTAAAAGAGAAAAAGTACCAGATCTGGAGTCAGGAGCCTGGATTCAAATTCAGGTCTACCTCTTTTTTATCTGTTTGAAGTCACTTTATGAAATGAGGTCAGACTAAATGATCTCTAAAGTCTCTTCCAGTTCATGTCATTGGTCTTCTTCCAGAACAAAGGATGAATAACAACAATAACATTACCTGGGAAAATAGTTCTGTGTTCTCGAGTTTATTTCAATTGAAAAATCACTTATTAAGTCCCTTCTATGCATGAGGCACTGGGATGAGTCATAGGGATGAAATGAAAAATGAAACAGTCCCAACCCTCCTTATATTCTACTCATATACAAAGTAATTATGAATAATTTAGACACACAGAGAGTACAAACACCTTGGGAAAGAAAGTGGGGATCAGAAAGTTATCTACATAGGGAAGTCATTTTCTTTGTGTTCTGTATGAAAAGAAACATGTTTTTCAGAGGCGATGGTGAGGAGGGAATGTATCTTAGACATAGCAAAACAACCTGTGTCAAGTCCCAGAAGGAGATGTAGCATCACATGGTTAACAGCTGTAAGCCCAGTTTAGTGGGAATATAGAGTGTACTGAAGGGGAGCCAAGCAAACAGGTTTAATCCCTCTTCGTAGAGACAGTCCTTCAAACATTTGAAGATGGCTGTCATGTTCCCCCATGAGTTTTTCTTTTCCCTGGGCCAAATACCCCCAATTCCTTTAACTGAGTTTCATAAGACATGGCATCCAATTCCATCATTATCTTGTCTTCTTCTGGATACATTCTAGCTTAGCAATGACCTATCTAAAACGTGGGTCCAGAACTGAATGCAAGACCCCCCAACAGGCTCTAATCATGCTTCTAAAGTTTGATATTCCTGTTTGGGGGAAGAAAAGAAATGCAAGTTGTAATATTATTTCCTGAGTCGTGTTAACTCTATGTATCCCTGACAGACAAATTAACATACTGGACAAACAGAATGTAGACAGAAGAGGAGATTAGAGCAGCCAACATGACTAATCCTTTGAGATTTGAACGCTGAGGTTTCTAACAATCCAATCCATGTTTTCTGCCAATTTCCAGTCTGTGAAACAGGGTCTGCAAATACTTTGATTATCAAATAGGCTCATTTTAAAATTCTTGCTCTGATGCAGTCTCATTTCAGCTGACAACGACACACTCCCTCACTTTAAATAGGATTAGAGTTATCATCTCTTGGCTCATTTTGGGAGAAATTGAATTGGGCTTTTCTACATTATGATTTCATTTCTTGTAAAACATTTGAGTGCTTAGAATTCTCTCTCCTGGGCTAGCCTCAATCCCTAACAAGCAGTAACACTTGAAACTCATCTTCTGTAACATCATTGATTTAAATACCATTTACCTGGAGCCTTTTCTAAAGTACTCAGAGTATTTCACTGAAGTTCATTCTTATCATCAATCTTTTTCCTATCCCCAATTCTCCATCAGAAACTTGAACCCATTTGGCAGATGAAACTGACTCACAGAGCATTTGAATAATTTGCTTAGCCTTAGTCAGTCTGTGACAGCCAAGGGCAAGTTTAAAACTTGACTGTCAGTTCAATTAAGTTAGATCCTTGTTCTGAAATCTTCTTCGATGTATATATGCTTAATCAAAAGTCTTTTGTAGTTTTCAAACCCCGAGGTATCTAGCTTATATCTTTTGGCTGTAGGGTGCATTTTGTAAAAATCATTATTCTTAAAAAAATTTTGATTTTTTAGAATGAAAAAAGACCTGAGTTTGCATCCCATTTCTCAAAGTATTAATTGTGTGCCTTTGGGCAGTTCATTTAATAAAATGTAGTGTTTAATGGATAAGGGACTGGACTTGGACTGAGGAAGATGAGTTCAAATACAGTCTGAGACATCATTTTCTCTTCTGTAAAATAAGGGGATTGGAAGTGAAAGCTCCTAAGGTAATTTTCAGTCCTAATTCTATCATTCAATGATCTTCTATTGGTCTGGGTTTCTTCATTTGTAAAAAGGTGATAGAGAAAGGGACTCTGTAATTTCATTAGTAGGGTGGCTGGGTGGTGCAATGCACAGAGCACTGGATTTGTGGAATACTCTTCTTTCTGAGTTCCCATCTGGGCTCAGACACTTGCTCAACCCCCTTTGCCTCATTTTCCTTATCTGTAACATAAATTGGAGAAGAAAATTGCAAACAACTCCAATATCTTTGCCAAGAAAACCCAAAATGGGATCAAAAGAGTCAAATGTGACTCAAAAATTACTGAACACAGATTTAGAATTGGAAGGGGCCTCAGGCTATGTAGTCCAAACTGTACCTGGAAAGAGATTTCTTTTTCAACAACATGGCATGTGACCATAGGGATATACTCATATAATAAAGAAGAATGCTTTACTAAAGATTTCTGTTCCATTTTCAGACAGCTCTATTTGTTAGGAAATTTATTCTGAAACTGAATCTAAATCTCCCTCTTTTCAGCTTCTGCCCTATTCATTGACCCTAGTTTTGTCTCAGATCAAGCACACTACATATAATCCCTATTTCACAAACCAATCTTGAAAATCTTGACAAAATTGTTCCCACCTCCCAACCAACCGTATTTCAGCCCTCTGAACCTCAAGATTTTATGACCTGTAAACCAGAGATAATATTTCCAAAACTATCTACTTTTTAAGTCAACTTGTTACAAGGCTCAAATGAGATCATGTAGATAAAATACTTTGCCAACCTGAAGCACTATATAAATGTGAGTTGTATAAATGTGAGTTGTTATTATCTCTGAAGATCACAGTCAAAGGCTCTTCCAGAGATAACATCATCCACAAAATTTCTCTGGTACATGATGATGCCTTTGAAATGTTACCCATCCCCTCATAGAAATATTAAGCATAGTTTCAAATTCATATTCATTGAATGAATGAACACCTGTTTCCTCAGGCTTCACTTGCACATTTAAGTTGATGGCTTTATTGATGACAACAACTTTCAATATGTTCCTGACAAATCTGATTTTAGCATTCAACAAAGTATGCCATTATCATACAGAAGCCTGCATCTTAATACAGATGGAATTCTCACCACCTTCACTAATGCCTTATTCTTTTGTCTCATTGTGATGTGGGGGCGCGGGGAAATCCTGAGCTTTTAAGGTTTTTGATAAGTGAAGGTCTACCTATTTCAAGCTAGAAAGTCTCTGACCCAGAAAAACTGTATCTGCTACAGAAGAATTAGACTATTTGAATACAGAGTGACATCAACAAAATGTCAGGAACTAAATGAGATTCTGGGGTTCTTTTTAAAGTAAAGTGAAATACAAAATAGTTCCTGGTGCTAGTTATTGAAGTACAATTAATCACCAAAAGGAACTTTGGTCTCAACAAACCATCTTAGAATTTGTGATAGAGAAAGAGCAGAAGTTTTTCACATTTAGATTATGGGGGAAAAGACTCCATCTTAGGAGTTAGTGATTTAAGTCAGGGATAATTTGACTTTGGGATAATTGATACTCTATTACAGAGTCTATAAAAGAAGAAGAATACTAGTCAAATATGCGTATAGATTTTGGGGCAAACAGATTTCAAAAGGTTCAGATAAAAAATGACCTGAAAATTCTATGAGGAAAGTCATCTGAAGAATATTAGAATCTCTCAATGATCAAATTAGATAGCCACAAAAAAAGGCATTTCCATGAGTGGGGGGAAGGGAATAAACATTTATTAAGCACCTACTATATACTAAGCAGTGTGTTACATATATTACCCATATTATCTTATTTGATCCTCATAGCAACACTTTAAAGTGGGTGCTATTATGATTCCATTTTAGTTAAAGGTAAGTGAGCAAAGAGTAGTTAAGTGACTTGCCTAGCATCACACAGCTAATAAGTGTGTGAAATCAGATTTGACATAGGTTTTCCTGATTGTGGGCCAAGCTCTCTATTCATTACTTTAAGCATCAATGAGTAGTAGCATGGACAAGATATTAGAGGATAAATGGAACATAAATACAAATTTATGGTATGATTCTTTAAGCATTGTGTCTCAAGTGCTAAAGTTCAGAATGAGCTGACTGAATCTGGTGATAAATTCTAAGAACATATAAAAGGAAAGATTTGTCTAAAAGACATATTGAGGAAAAGGGAAAAATCCAAAAAGGAATGGGGCTGATGATGGATTACAGAGAGAAAACAGAACCACCTGAGCTTATTTTGCTTCTGTTTCCCTACCAAGGAAAATAATTAATTGAAACCTTGGTTATTAAAAGAACTGTATACTATGATTCTTAATACCTTTTAAATGATTGATCTTTGAAAGAGTTTGGAGAAAGGAACAGCTGCCACCATCCTGAAATAGGGTAACTATTGCCTCATTATTAAAAGAAGGGGGGCAGAGTTTGCAAAATGCAAAAACAGGTGATTCTGACAAAAATCTTTGGATTATTATATGATCAAAGCTCTGGTTATTAACCGTCTGGAGAAAGGAGCAGGGAATCACAAATGGCAAATAAGCTTCAACAAATCAGATCATCCTAGGCAAATCACCTTTGTCCACCCACCATTTTGGGGGAGAAGGTAGGATAAAATTACTAGATCTGTAGATCAGAGGGACATGTTGAATGTGTGGCTTTTACTTAGAGTTCAGTAAGACATTTGCAGGATGGTTACATGATATTATTGTGAGCAAATTAGAGAAGTGTGGTCTGGATAATAATATTACCAAGTGGATTTGGGGGTTGTTGATTGGTTGAATCCACAGTTCTCAGACATAGGGGGTTTGAAGTCAATGAGATAGAGGTTTCCAGTGCAATGTTCCTGCAATTTGTGGCTGGCTCCCATGCTGGTCTGATGATATAGTATAATGTGTTGTGTGTGTGTGTGTGTGTGTGTGTGTGCGTGTGTGGATTTAATTAATGACTTAAAGGCACTTATGACACAACTGTCAAATTTTCAGATAACACAGAGCTACTGGGAATGATTAAGACATTGGATGATGAGTCAGGATCCAAAATGTTAGACAGCTGAAATCATGGGCTGACAAGCTGAATAATAAGTTGAAACTTTTACAAAGATAATGATAAAATATTACTAATAGGATCAAAATATTAACATCACAAGTACAAGGTAATGAGGTATGGCTGGAAAGTCTTTTACTAAAGGAGGGGAAAAAAAACTCTGGTGATATTGGTAGCAATTTCAGTTTAAGACATCCATATAATATGGCAGCCAAAGGAGCTAATGCAATCTTGGGCTGTCATGAAAGGCTATTATCTAGAACAAAGAGGGTTTTGCTACAAAAAAAGGTGATTGCATATTGTTCTTGTTAGACCATATCTGGAAAGCTGTTGGTTTTTCAGTTTTAGATACCACATTTTAGGAAGAACTTTGATAAATGGAGAGTTTTCGGAAGAGGGTAACATGGATGATTAAAATTAAGGCTATTTAACTCAGAAAATAGAAGCAGGGGGGCAGTAAACAACAGCTCTTTTCAGGTATTTTAAAGGCTGTCATATGGAAAAGGAATCTACTTTTTTTGTTGTTTGGTTTCAAAAGCAGAACCAGGAGCAATGTGTGACATGTTGCAGGGTTAAATATTCTGCCTTTATGTAAGGAATGACCTCTGTACAAATTCATACAACACTGAAATGGCTATTTCACAAGCCCTCAAGAAAGGTCTTCAAGAAAAGTCTGGAAAAACTACTTAATCATGTTGTTGAGGGAATTCTTTTTCAGATATGGCTTCTCAGGTCCTTTCTACAAAAAAATCTATGAAAAGCAGTGGAGGGGATTAAATATCATATCTCCCATTACAGTATATAATAGCAATCATGAAAACTCTTTGGTATTGGTTAAAGCATAAAAAAAAACCCCAAATAAACATTGATCAGTGAAGCAAAGAAAATAATGATTCTGTGAAGCAATGGCACAGTGACACTAAGACAGCTAGATGGTGCAGTTGAGAGAACTAGGTCTAGAGTCGGGAAAATCTGGCTTCAAAAGTGGCCTCTGACACCTAATAACTGTGTGACCCTGAGTAAGTCACTGAACTACCAATTGTTTTATTTGTAAAACAAGGATAATAATTGGAATTATCTTTTAGGGTTATTATGAGGATCAAATAAAATAATAATTGTAAATTGCATAGCATAGTACAATTTAAATGTTAGTTGTTATTATTACTATTAATTATTATTATGCTCAAAGACACCAAATAATAGGGTAAAGACTCTTTATCTAATAAAAACTGCTGAAGAAGTAGTTTGGAAGAAATTAAGTTTAAACTAATTCCTCATCATATCGTTTAAGAAGCTCTAAATAGATGCATAAACTAATTAGAAATGGGAAAATTATAAAAAGGTCAAATGATAAAGGAAAGAGATATTTCCACAGTTATGGTGGGGGGGGGAATTCTTAACTAAACAAAAGACAGGAGGTTGTACAAGTCAAAATAGACAATCTCAATTATATAAAAAAACATCAATAAGCTTTTGCATAAGCAAAAATATTGTAATTAGCATTAGAAGGAAAAAGTTAGCTAGAAAAATATTTGCAAAGAAAATTTCCCCAATAAAAGTTTAATATCTAGAGTGTATAAAACAAATTCTCCTTTGTCTTATTTGTACACAAATTGTTCTCCTACTCACAAAAACAAAACAAAACCTGTTGATAATAGAAGTTCACAGTTTTTACTGCAATCTCTTTCTCTTTGCATGTTAAAGATTTATGATTGTTGATGTTTATTAGGTTCATAACAAAGGAATTTTAAAAAACAAGAAAAATAAGACAAAAAAAGATGTTATGTTCTCTATACATCTCTCTGGGGTATGGTGAAGAAATATGTTTAAGATCAACTAAAAATGTAGGAGAGAGAATAGTAGATTTGGAGTTAGGAAGACCCGATTTAAATCTTGCCTTAAACACTTACCAGTTATATCACCTGTCAAGTCTTTTAATCTTTGTCTTGGTTTCCTCAACTATAAAATGAGGATGAAAATATTACTTATTTCACAGAGTTGCTGTAAATATCAAATGAAATAATATATACATAGAACTTGTATAATACTATACAAGTATAAGATTATTTGAAAAAATGCCTTAGACAAATAGAAGAGAGAACTCCCATTTAGAATATTGTGTATTTCTGACTCATTTACTAGATATCCTATTCCTTTTCTAGCCTACCCTTCATATAACTTCCAAAAAATCTTCCTAATGATATGAAGTGATATAAAGAACCATAACTGTGAAGACAACAACTAGGTGTATCTATAGAAATGAAAAGGGAAAAAGGGAAGAAGAGAAAGAATAAAAGGAGTGAGGGAGAAAGACTGAGAAAAGGAAGAAGTGAGGAACAGAGAAAAATAAAGAGAAAAAAAAAGAACGAAGAAAATGAAGAAGGAAGAAAAGAGGGAAGTACAGTGAAAGTGATAGATGTGGAGAGGAAGGAACAAAACAGTAAGTGAGGGAATAGGAAAGAGGAAAAGAGGGAAACAAGGAGAAAGGAAAAAGGATAGAGGAAGTGAGGGAATGAGAAAGAAGGGAAGAAAAGAAGAAGAAAAGAATACAAGAAAGAATAAAGGGAGAGAGGAAGAAAAAGAGAGGGAAGAAGGAAATGAATAAAGGGAAAAGGAAAGGACAAAAGGGAGAAGGGAAGGAAATGAGTAAAGAATGGAATAAAGGAGAAAAGGAAGTCAAAATGGGGTCAAGAAAGAGAGAAAGGAAAAAGGGAGGGAGGTCAAAAGAAAAGAAAAAGGGAAATATAAAGTTAATAGACCTTCTGGCAGACCTAAGAAGGGACATAGAAGGAAGGCATTTTATTTTTTTTTGTTGTTATAAAATGAAGTGAATAGTAAGTATCTATAGTGTTGATCTTGTCTGACTTTGTGACTCCAGTTGGAGTTTTGTCAGCAAATGGTGGGCTGGTTTGCCATTTCCTTTTCTAGTTCATTTTACAGAGGAGGAAACTGAGGCAAATAGAATTTAGTGACTTACCTAGAGTCACATATTTAGTAAATGTCTGAGGTCAGATTTGAACTCAGAAAGAAATCTTCCTTATTCAAGGCTTGACAATAAAATAATCTATATAAAATATAACAAACATTAAAATGCCATATAAGCATAATCTGAAACTGGATTTGAATTCATGTCTTTACTATTTCAAGCTCAATTATCTATCCACTGAACCACCTAGCTTATGTAATTATTTTATTTATTATTTATTATACTAACTGTATATTATATATCTAGATTATTTTATTATATTAAGTTCATATAAGTTTATATTAATATTATATAAAGTATCTAGTATATATTATTTGTTTCTGCCTTGCTAAAATATAAAGTTTTAGGACAAGCTTTTGCTTCTTATATTGTATATATTTTAAGATAAAATATTTTTTAAAAATATCTTAATAATGCACAGAAATCAATATACCATCCTTCCTATTCAAAAACCTATCATGGTTCCCTATCGCATTTAGGACAAAATACAAATTCTTTGATCTGGCTTCTAAGGCCCCTGCTACTAACTCTCCATTTTTGATCTACAACTCTGCTTAGTTTGAACTCCAAGGGAGATGATGCTTCAAATTTACACTGAGTCCTGCTTTCCAGCTACTCTTGGAAGCTGTCTTCTTCCCATTAGATTGTAAGTTCCTTGAAAGCAGAGATTTGGGGTTTTTTTCCTTCCTTATTTTTATTTGTAGAGCTTAGCTCAATGCCTTATACATAGTATTTAATAAATGTTTATTGAATTGAAATAAATTGAATTGAGGTCCAGAGAAGTTGAAACTTTACACATGGTCACATAGATAGTATCAGAATTTGATTACTTAAAATTTATTTTAAAAATTAGGGGCAGCTAATGGGTAGACAATGAATAGAGTCCTGGATCTATTAAAATAGAGTCATGAAGTCTCTTTCTTCTGAGTTAAAAATCTGGCCTCAGATACTTACTAGTTGTGTGACCCTGAATAAGTCACTTAACCCTTCTTGCCTCAGTTTCCCCATCTCTAAAATGAGTTGGAGAAGGAAATGGCAAACCAGTCCAGGTATTTTTTAATTATCATCATAAATACAATTAATAACAACAACAAGAAGAAAAAAGACACAATCTTACCTCTGTGTTGTTTACTAAAACAGGTAAGCAGTTAACTATCATTACCCTCTTTTGCAGATGAGTAAACAAAAAATCTGAGAGGTTAAATGACTTGCCCATGATGATCCAGTAAACAAATAAGGCAGGATTTGAATTTAGGTCCCCAGCACTAGATACTGCACTCGATTAAGTGTATCCTGCTTCCTCTTGATATTTGTGTATATACACATACATATGCACACATATAGATATATAGATATACATACATAATAATACATACATTATATATCACATATTGTATGTGATGTATGTATAATACATATTATGTATAATATAAAAATCAATATTTATTGACAATAATTATGTATATATGTATGAATATACATATGTATCTATGCATACACACATATATGCATATATATTAGAGCAAGGCAGGGTGAACAGTATGGAACTTAGAATCAGAGGACCTGGATTCAAATTCTGCCTCAGTTACTTACTGGATGCTAATGGGTTAATCATTTAACCTCTCAGAGTTTTTGTTTATTAATTTGAAAAAAAGAGGATTATAATATATTACATATATACAAGATATAATATAAATATATGTGTATATATGTATATACTCATTTGTATATATAGTTTTATATATAGATAAATAAAAATATAAAACCTTGGTTCCAGGATCAACTGGACTCATATTATGTAGGAAAAATTAGTCGGAATTAACTCAGTGTCGAAAAGAACCATTTTCATCACAGTGGATCATCACATAATCTTGTTGTTGCTGTGTACAATGTTTTCTTGGTTCCACTCACTTCACTTAGCATCAGTTCATGCAAGTCTCTCCAGGTCTCTCTGAAATCAGTCTGCTGATCATTTCTTATAGAATAATAATATTCCATAACATTTATATATCATAACTTATTCAGCTTTTCTCCAAGTGATGGGCACCCACTTTCCAGTTCCTTGCCAATACAAAAGGGTTGCAACAAACATTTTTGCACTGCTTTCCTTCTAATTTTGGCTGCATTGGTTTTTATTTGTACAAAAGCTTTTTTATTTAATATAATCAAAACTATCCATTTTGCATTTTATAATGTTCTCTAATTCTTCTTTGGCCATAAATTCTTTCATTTTCCATTGATCTGAGAGGCAGACTATCCCTTGTTCTCCTAATTTGCTCATAGTATCACCCTTTATATCTAAATCATCAATCCATTTAGACCTTATCTTGATATGGGGTGTTAGATAGATGGTCAATGCCTAGTTTCAGTCATACTATTTTCCAAGAAAATAATCTCTTTAAGTCCTTTCCAATTTTTATCATCCTCAGTTTTAGGTCATTAAAGCAACATCCCCTAACTTGGCTTTGAAAAAAAAAATAAATGAAAAAGTCAGAACTCAAAAATCCTTATTTTTAGTTCAAATTTTTTATTTGGGTATATTTCCTTCTCTCAGAGAAATTTAATTTACCATCTACCTCAGAGATCAATAAGACTTGGAGATTATTAGACTATTGTTCCTTGAAGGCAGGGCCTAGGTCACTTTTCTTTCTTTTTAAATTTCTACTTTCTAATATAGTATTTTTGCTCTTTAATAAGTATCTGTTAAGATTAGTTTACCAGCTTCCATCAACATCTAGTTATTTCCATAATGAATCTGGTTTTTCCCTGTCCTATCCAAAATTCTTTTGTTATTGGGACAATGATATGGAGAGCATTCTCTTACTATTTGTGCTCTTCCTGGGACACATCTGGAACCCAAATTCAAGGCAGCAGCTTTGCTCACTAACAATCAGATTGCTGACAAGAAGGGCCAGGACTCCTTCATCAATCAACTGGAAGCTCGACAGCTTAGGACAAAGTGAGGTGAGAAAAACAGAGAACCCTCCTCTCTCTCACTCTTTGGTCTTAAGAGTGACCTACTTGGGAGCTCTTGCACATAGGGCATCTCCAGAACTGAAATATTCCCCCACAAAAGCTTCCATGTGTGAAAAAGGGACGGGGGGGCTATTGAAAAAGTGGGGAGAGAGGCCTGAAGTGTTTGTGAGTATGTAAGCAGTCTGAGAGCCGGTGTTCGTGTGCATGTCTGGGAGTATGTGTGCGAGTGTGACTGTGATTGTGTGTCTGAGCTTATCTAATAGGGAAAAGCCAAGTTCCAAAGACAAAGAGAAAGAAGTCAGTTTTCAGGTTCCTGTGAGCTGTCTTTAGAGGCAAAGTAGCCCAGTGGGAAGCATCCTGACATTGGGGAAGTTAGAAGATTTCATTTTATATCTTGGCTCTGTCCAGACCTATCTTTGGGATATTGGGTGAGATTGTGAACTTTCTTGAGCCTTCCTTATCATGTATAAAATGGGAGGTTTGGACTCAATCATCTTTAAGGTCCCTAATTCCAGCTCTAAATTTGTACTTCCACTGCTGTTCTACCCAGCATCTCTCAGGGGAGGTGAACCTGCAGCAGCTCTCCAATGCATAGTGTCAGTGACAAAGACAGGACTGAGGGGGAGCATGCTCCTTATGTCACTAAGAACATCAGAATTGGAGGGTCCCACACTGGGTCATGTACATGCTTGCTCCATAACTGGAGACTTCAGAGATAAAGGGAAGGATCAAGAGCTTCAAAGTCATGAGAACACAGAGGTAGAAAAGCTGGGTCAAAAGCAAGTTGGTGAACAGCTAGAAAAATTCAGATGAAAAGTAGCAGCAAATAAGAATGGGAACCAATGAATGATGAATGAACAGAAGGAATGAATGCCCAGGAGTTTTTGTGGATGAATATTTCCACTTCTGAGAGTGAATTATATGGCCATAGCTCACCAACCTGTCATTCTCAGAATGAGCCCGGCGGCTCTATTCTTCACATCTCACCTTTCCTTAAGCTGGCTTCCAGTAGACTGAAAACTCCTTGAAGTCAGGGATTGTATTTTGTCTCTTTTGGTGTTCCTAATGCTTAGCACATTTGTTATTTAGTGATTTTTCAGTCATACTCAGCCCTTTGTGATCCCTTTTGGAGTTTTTTTGGCAAAGATACTGGAGGAGTTTGCCATTTCCTTCTCCAGCTCATTTTACAGATAAGGAAAACTGAGGCACACTGAGAGCTAGTAAATATTTGAGGCTGGATTTGAACTCACGAAGGTGAGTCCTGGCACTATCCACTATGCTACCTAGTTACCCTTTGGCAATATGCTTGGCATATAGTAGGAGCTCAATAAATGTTTACTGAATTTAATTGAGTTAGAAGAAACAGATTTAACTCTTTGCTATTTATGTGAGCTTGGGTAAGACTTATCCTTTCTTGTTGAAAGCTCTTGATAAAGCTGCTTTATTCCCCCTTTTTCAGACTTTTTATACCTTCTCTCCATATACTTTGAGATCTGGTGATACTGATCTCCCTGCTGTTCTTTGAATAAGACAATCCTCCTCCAGACTTAAGACTCTCTTTTATGCCTGGAATTCTCTACCTTCTCATCTCAACTTCCTGGCTTCCTATAAGTGCCAATTAAAACCCTACCATCTACAGGAAGGTTTTTCCAGTCCTTATTAATGTCAGTATCTTCCCTCTGTTGATTATTTCCAATTTATCCCGTGTTTATCTTTGTATTTGGTTGCCTGCATGTTGTTCTCCCATTAGATTGTGACCTTCTTGAGAGCAGGGGCTGTTTTTGCCTTTCTTTAAATTAACTCTCCAGTGTTTTTCACCGTGCCTGGCATATGGTAAGCATTAATAAATGTTTACTGATTTCCTGGCAATCGCTGGGTCTCAACTAATTCAAGCCTAAAATAAAAATATTAGGTAGAAGAGCTCTAAGGTTCCTTCCAATTCTAAAGTTCTGTGAAACAGAATATTTTAGCAACATGTAAAGAATACAAAGAAGACTAATAATCATGCAATGGATTATATGTTCAAAGAGACAGAGCTGGAAGGGATGGTCATCGAGTCCACCTTATCTTTGAACAGGTGGGGAAAATGAAGCCCAAATTTGCTTAGGTTCACATCATAAATACAAGTGTAAGTCTTGCTTTCCAGTCCATTGATCTACCATTACCCCATGATGTCTGTGAAAGGCTTATGCTCTAGTTTGAGTTCCTTTTCTTGGAGAATTTGGCCATCATAACTCTTGAATGGTCTTACCTACAGAATGAGGGCCTAAAACTTTGTTTTTGACATAGATATAAAAGCAGTTCTATCAGTTCCATCTTTCTTGATATGATATCCCCAAAGACCTACTTAATTCTTGCATCAAAGGTGGAGATATAATAATTAATAACAATTACATTTATAAAACGCTTAATAATTTACAAAGCACTTTACAATTCTTTTTTCATTTGATCCTCACAACAATAATAATGTTACATTATTATTTCCATTTTGCAGGTGAGGAAACTGATGCAGATAGTGGTAAAGCTACTTGCTCAGGCTCACATCTGATAGTTCTCCATCTGCTAAAATACCTAGCTATATAAGAGTCACAGAGACTAAGATTAGGTCCCTTCTACTGTTTTCTTCAATTTTTATTTTTTAAAAAATTATGTATGTACATGTTGTTTTATTGTCATTGAGGCTAAAAAATCTTTGTTTTTTTGGTTTATCTCTAACACTAGTGAAGCAGTATCTTGGTCTTGGATTTGACTTGGGTTTCATTACAGCTTCCTTGGATGCCATACTGACTATCTGACCAGGAAATTTAACCTCTCAGAACTCCAACTAACTGTCTAAGACTATAACTTGTAAATAAAAATCTATATTGAGAGAGGGAACTTCCTCATTGGAAGTTCCTTAGACTCATGAAATAACAGATTTAGCAGCAACTTGCCTCACCCTGCTCCCCACGAATTCGAAACAAACAAACCCACAGTCCTTAATATCTTATCCGCTGTCTGACATATTAGGTGGTTAATAAGTACAGACTAAATTGATTATGTCTAATAAAATGGCTTATGGAGCTTCTGTATCAGAAAAGCCAAATTCTGGCATAATGGAACCTGAAATCAGAAGCTCTGGGTTATAGTACCAGCCTTATTATTTTCTTGCTATATACTCTTGAGAAAAGCCTTAATCTCTCTGAGTGTCAGCTTCCTTATTTAAAAGATGAGGCTAATAATATTAGATCTAACTCTTTCACAAGATTTTTAGTAAGAATCAAAAGAAATCATGCATGCAAAAGCATTTTGTAAATTTAATGAGTGTTTATGTGTGTATGAGAAGGGGACTAGTTAAGGAGGATCTAATCTTTAGAGCATGTGCAGGTATTCCTTCATGAACTCAAATATCAAAAGAGCCATTTGAGGTCCCACCGGCAGCCAAAGTAGGTAGAAGAAGAGGTGGAAGTAGTGGCCAAAAATTTTTTTTCCTGAGTTCAAGAGCTCTGATAGCTTCTGATCTTTGAAGTTTATAGATTGAACCTGGTCAATTCTATCTTTATATATGTAGTTGCCTAATATCAGAAAGAGGCAGCTAGGGGATTTAATGGATAGAATGCTGAACTTGGAATCAAGAAGACCTGAGTTCAAATCTGATCTCAAACACTTACTGCTGTGTAACGTTCGGAAAGCCACTTAAAGTGGTTTGCCTCAATTCTTCATCATAAAATGAGCTGGAGCAGGAAATGGGAAACCACTCCAATATCATTATTTAGAAAACCCAAACTGGGGTTATGAAGGGTTGGACATAACTTAAAAATGACCCTAAAACATCAGAGAAATATCAGTCCAAAAGAAACAATTGCACGATGTGCTCATGAACACATGGCAGACAGGTGGGAGATAGTGCAGCTACCATTCCTTCACCAACCCCTCAGCTCACAGGATTCCCTTGCTTGATGCTAGAAAGTAAAAGAGACTGAGAGAATGGGGAGTCATCTCATTTATATGACAATTCATTTTAGACTCAGCATCTTTTGAGTCTTCTGTTCTTCTGGCTCTGCAACTAATTAGAAGCCTTTTGCAATCACTCTGTCCCAATAGCTCAATCACTCATATCCCAAACTGGATCCCCAAAGTTCCATATATTAAATATGCTCTATTTAAATCACTGGGAAGGACAAATTTAAACATGCTTTAAGGACTGGACCTTTACCAGGTCTCCTACTATATTAGCACTAAGTAGTGTTGGTAGGTAGAGCATTTTACCCGGAATCAGGAATGGATCCTGGAATCAGGATCCAGACTCACAACTTCCAAGTTATTTAACCTCTGTCTGTCTCAATTTCCTCATCTTAAAATGAAAATAATAATTGCACTTATCTTGCAGGGTTTTCATGAGGATAAAATGAGATAATATTTGTGAAGTACTGTTCAAACCTTAAAGGGCTTTATAAGTGCTAGTTATTTTTATCATATCATTATTATAATAATAATATCTGTTTTCATATTTGTCTTCCATCTAGGAAAAGTAAAACATGTAAGATATACATGTATATATATATATATATATATAAAATTTTCATGAGCTCAGAGAAAGATAACATTGTTTAATTGTATCTCTATGATCTTGGATAAGTCACTTCATTTTTCCAAATTTCAGTTTCTTCATCTGTAAAATGGGATAGTGAATACCAAGGGATGTCATTCCATTCATTACAATGGAAGCCTAGTTTAGGGGCCTCAGAATGGTCCCTGGGTTCATTACATTGTTTGTTTTGATTTGTTTACATAGAACAAATATCTGACTTGTTTATATTACAGTTGAATGGCTAATAAATTGGGCAGTGGAGGAAGGTCATGGTTGTGATTTTTTTTTTTTTGCTGGGTCCAAGTAGCATTTCCTGCCCTGGTAAATCAGTGTTGCCAATGGACTGTGGCTGCTTTAGAATGCAAGCTAAGGTGTGATTAATAAAATCTGACATTTTAAAATGTTGTGCTGGTGATGTTTGGGGTCTTTATGGATTTTCTTCTTCCTTCCCCTCCTCCCCACACTCCCACCCCATGGAGAGTGCCACGGGGCTTTTCCAGCTTAGGCTGATGGAAGATATAAAGTAATTTGACTGCAGTCAGCTCAGGGTAGAAGCAAATTGTGAAGTGCTTTTAATTGCTTTGTGAATTGTATTTCCCCCTCCAATCCATCCCACACTCAGGCTGCCAGATTAATTTTTCTAATGCATAGCTCTTATTCTGGCTCTTCCCCACTCAGGAGCCTTTCATGATTCCCTATTGCCTATCAAATAGAAGTTTCACTCTGGCATTCAAGGCCTAATGCAATATGGCTTCATCTTACTTTGCCAGCTTGCTTTCACATGGCTGTTGTCTCTGACCTTCAGATTTTTATATGTTCTAATGACCTTAGATATGTTTCAGTAAAACTGGATTTTTTTTTTTTTACTTTTCATTCAACAGACCTCTCCTTTTCCCTATCACTGTGTATATTTTTCCTTCTTGTCTCCTCTGTTCAGAATCATAGGAAGCTATCTAGCACAATCTCCTCATTTTATAGATGAGGAAACTGATATCCAAGGAAGGAAGTTCCATAGAACTGGGGAATAACTACCAGCTGAGAAGTCAGAGCATTTGATTTACATCCTGTCTCTGAAATTTAGTATTCATCTGACTTAGGCAAGTCACTTAAACTAATTATTTGTAAAATAAAGGGACTGGACTAGACACTTTTTGATGTCTTTGTCAGTTCTAGATCTACAAGTCTATGAGGTTAAGTGAGAGCAAGTGAGGTTAAATTAACCAAAGCATAGGTTTTGCACATCATCCCTTATGATTTGACTCTAGGTCTTTTGGCTCCACTGCCAGAGATCTTCCACTATGCCATCCTGTTATATTTCCAGATTTAGGACAAATGCAACTTTCCCCATGAAGCCTTCTCTTATTCCTCATCCTTTTCACAGAATTTCATATCTTTATAATGTACATATTAGCATATTTTATTTTTTTCTTATGATTATTTGTGCACATATATCCCTTTTCTCTTCCTCTAATATATAAAATCAATGAAGGCAGGGACTTCTTTTGATTTTTATGTGTTCTTTGATGACTGGTACAAGTGCCCTCTGTAGAGTAGTTCAAGAAGCAAATCCCAAATGGTTTCTCGCTTACAAGCACAGATCTTCACAAAGCAACCACAGGACTTCACAGTCTGTCTCCACTCTGAACTGACTGGAGCTCTGACATTTTACTCCCATGACCAACCTTCCAACACTCAAAGGACATATATACAAGATGATATAAAATTTTGTCAGCATAGGAATCTACCTGGGGGATCCCTTTTCCCCCAATGCAAATTGCTTTCTATGACTTAGTATATTAGTCCTAAGGAAGTAATTAAGAAGCACAGAAGGAGCTGGAAGAGATTTTTGTGGTAATCAAACCCATTGTTCTCATTCAACTGATGTCCAAGGTCACACAACTACTATACAATATGGGTAGGTTTTGAACCCAGGTCTCTCTGATCTTATGGCAGCTACATGGTACAGTAGATAGAACACTGGACCCAGAGTCATTTTCCTAAGTTCAGATTTGGCCTCAGACACTTACAAGCTGTGTAACCTTGGGCAAGTCACTTAACCTTGTATGCTTCTGTTTCCTCATCTGTAAGAGGAGGAGAAGAAATACCAAAGCATTTTTGCCCAAATGGGATTATGAAGAGTTTGACATAACAATAATGATAAAAAAAAAAACACTCCCTGACATTAAGTCCAGAATTTGATCAACTATGACATATTGATTTTATTTAGTTAGTCAGAACACAATAAGTCTTATTAAGCACTTGCTATGACTCAAGCATTCTGCTAAATTCTGGGAATACAAATACAGCTCTTTTTCTCTAGGATCTTACATTCTAATGAGAAAGACAACAATTAAAAAGCAAGCTTGAAAGGTGGGGCCTGGAAGAGGGAAAGAAAGTACCTTTGTAGAGGCATGATGGAGAAATCTTTCTAAAAATTCTAAACAAATTTAAATTTATATACTGTAAAACATTCCCTACAAATTTTGAAAAAGAATTTGTTAGAATTTTATTAATAATTTGTCTAAATTTTATTAATAAAATAGTGAATATTGTCCAAGTAGTCAAATATAAGTAGGGCAAAATGAATGTTTGATAGTATTTTAATTAAATAAATTAACAGGCACATATTACGGCCTCCATACAACATCAGCTAATCAACAAAATTTTTTTGAAGACCTACTGTATGCAAACTATGATCCTTAGATAAAAAAACAACTTAAATTTAGTGTCAAAAAGGATCTTATAAATCATTGAGGCCAAATGTCTAGAATTGAGGAAATCAGGCCAGGAATAAAGTTATTTGTCCAATGTCACAATTAGCAAGTATCTGAGGTGGGAGCTGAACTTAGAATTTCTTAATTCCAAGTCCAGAGCCCTATCCAATACACTATACTACCTCTCCAATTGAAGTGCTACATAAAAATCAAAAAAACAGTTATTAGTATTAGGGGTGGCAGGGCTTAGTATCTGGGATTTATGAGAAATAGATAAAAGGATGGGGAGGGAGATAGATAAACAGAGAGAGGGAGATAAAGTGAGAAGAAAAGGGAAAAAGAATGAGAAAAGAGAAAGATAGTTGCTATGTTCCTCCTAAGTGTTCTCATTTGAAGGCTGAATCTCTTCCATTTCTTCAACTGATTCTCCTATGGGTTTGGTTCTTTATTTCCTTACTAATCGTAACCTCCCTCCAGACTTTTTTTTCTCTAAGCCTTAACTTCCTCACCTACAAAATGGGGATAATGCTACTTGCACTCTTTACCACATAGTGTTATTATCAGGAAAGTGCTTTATAAACAGTAAGCTATATGTATAGCTTATATATGTATGAACAATAGGGTCACTCAAAATTGAATCTAGGTTTACTTGAGCCTTTCTCCACATTTATTTGATAAAAACAAAAATGCAGTATTACTGTTTCTTCATGGAAGAGAATCATAAACAATACAAACATGTCCTTTCAGTCACTTAAGGGTTTTTTGTGTTTATGTCATGATGGAAAACGGGATGATGCAGGCTGAAAGCATCATTGATCCTGTTTAATGTGGTCTGTAGACTAAGTGTTTTATAAAACTAATAGATTCAAGTGGAAGACTTCAATATATGTATGAATCCCATAGCATCAACACTATTCCTGAAAGAATAGTGTGAAATGTGGGGAGTCCTGCTAACAAGCTACTGTAATGTGAGGAATCTTTCAGAAACACAAAGGGAAGAGGAAGCAGTGCTTCGTTGAGTCTTACATATAAACAATCTGATGAAGAAAAGTGAATGAACTAGAAGCAAACAAAAAAAAATCAAAATTCTGCATTTAATTGGAGTGAGGCTGGAAGAGACTTAGATCCCTAAGGGTCTACAGGGGCTAAGGAAAATCAAAATATTAGAGTATAACCTACTATATTAGGAAGGTCTTTGGACCTGAAATCAAGGTTGTAATGTAAATACAGGTTCTGTAATTTACTGATTCTAAGCAATCTCCCTGAGCTCAGTTTCCTCATCTGTAAAATCTACTAATGACCCCCATAAACTTCTATAAAGAAAATCCTTTATACACCTTAAAGATCTGTGAGTTGTTTGATTTTGCTGAACAGCATTTTTTCCTTTCTTTCTTTTTTTATTTTTTTTAATAAAAGGAATGGCTTGTAGGTTGATGAAGGAAAAATGGATCTATTTGGAAATGATGGTGATATAAATGTAATAGGTTTGAGCTGATGATGCGTGGCCTCAGACTGTAGAAATGCCCTCTAGTTAAAGAATGGGCATTTTGTTTAGGAATGATGCAGCCATCCCTTATTGGTTCCTTTGACTAAGGACTATGTCAACAAAGATTGGTGACTGAGCCAAAAAGAACCCCTTCCCCTGAGCTCCCCAACTACCCCATACCCCCTTTTCTTTTTTCTTTTATTATTTTTTTATTAAAGCTTTTTTACTTCCAAAACACATGCATGGGTAATTTTTCAGCATTGACCCTTCTGTTGCAAATTTTCCCCTCTTTTTCCCCACCCTCTAGATGGCAGGTACTCCAATACATGTTAAATATGTTAAAATATATGTTAAATCCAATATATGTATACATATTTATACAGTTATCTTGCTGCACAAGAAAAATTGGATCAAGGAGGAAAAAAAACTGAGAAAGAAAACAAAATGCAAGCAAATGACAACAGAAAGAGAACACACCCCTTTTTCTATAGGCAATGAAAGGAAGTAAGAGAGTTAACCTCTGGTCTCTTTTAAGATCTCTGTGTTGGGACACTGTCAGTGTCAACTAGCCCTTGTTTTTCTAGCTGGGAGCAGGGAAGGGATTCCTCTTCTACTCATCCCTTGGCAGCAATGAGACTTCACACATATTCTACGGGACCATGAGCTGTTCCAAGTGAGCCAGAAACCGGACCTCAAGTCCTTGGTTGCCTCTTCTGAGCCAGGTCATTGTTCAGTAAATGTGAGAAATTGATCTTTCCAGCCCCATTAGTAACAACTTGAGTTTGTAGTGTCAGGAGCTGACTTTCTGGCAGGAGGTAATTTCATCACTAACTTCTCAAAAGAGAAGCTAATAACCATCACAGGATGCTGAAAGAATTATGCAAAGTTAAACCATATCTTGGTTGCAAGAAAATCCGGACTTAAGAGATGCTCAGATAGTATGATTCCAAGGTGAATATGAAATATCTGTAGAGCAAAACTATGATGTTGCCTTTACCTCCTGAAAAGAGGCTAGTAGGTGACCTGTTACTCTTTCAACTTTTAAGCATATGTTCTATATTGATTAATGCTTAAGAGGCTTTTGAGCTTTAAGAATTTCATTTTTAGTGGAGTAAATCAATAGCCACCCCATAATTTTTTATTTGATACACCTAGTACTCCTCTGGAAGAGTCTATCTTAGTCCAGTTTTTAGAAGATCTTAGATAAGAGCTCTAACTAAGGCTTCTTTCTGGAGTGGGAGGTAAATGAGGCAGAGAATGAAAAAAAAAGCCTTATCTATTTAGAGTACAGACTCCAAACTGAATCTAGATCCCAGAGTTGGAGCTTCTTGTGGGAACCATCCCCAGCTTTGTTGGATTAAAAATAAAAAGATAGCAATAAAAATTAAAAGTTAAAGCTTTTTTATAAAAAAGAGTTATATGTACAACTTTAAAGACAGACATGGATGCAATGGTAGAAGTGTTTGCTATAATGTCATAGTATCTTATCTAGCAGGATAATATACTTCCTGAGTCAAGCCTTATCTGTGTATCTGAGTATTAGGCAATGTAAAGAGATTTCACCAGAACTTGAAAGAGAATTTTGATCTCTCTCATATGTAAATTGACTGGTCAGTAGATTTTTCTAGTTCCATTAGGAAAAGGAGATTATAATAGAATACACTAACTCTGAGAATATCTGGTTCTGGTGAACAGTTTTTGGAGGTCCAAATCACACTAATATGAGATAGATTATATTAGGTAGGCAGGGTCCCTAGCTTTCCTATATTTACACATTTGGGAATATTTGTGCATCATTTTCCTGGAGTTAGAAAGAACTTCAGAGGTCATTGAATATAGCAAATTAAGAAAATAGTCATAGAAAAGCAAAGAGTTAGTCCAAATAGAGGAGTCATTTTCTGTTGAAAATGAATTCACCTGGACATCTCTTTTTGTGCTTGACATGATTCTTTTGCATTGTACCTTAGGATGCTACAGAACTACCTTAATGTCATTCAAAATCCCTCAAGATGATGCAGGCCAGTTCCAATGGTCTTGTGATGAGGAGAGTCATCTGTAACCCAGGCTGTGGGTTCTAGTGTGGATCATAACATAGTATTTTTACTTTTTTGTTGATGTTTGCTTGCATTTTGTTTTCTTTCTCATTTGTTTCCTTTTTGATCTGATTTTTCTTGTGCAGCATGATAATTGTGGAAATATGTATAGAAAAACTGCACATGTTTAACATATATTGAATTACTTGCCATCTATAGGAGGGGAAGGGAGGAAAAAATTTGGAGCATAAGGTTTTGCAAGGATTAATGTTGAAAATTGTCTATGCATATGTTTTCAAAATAAAAAGCTTTAAAATAAATTTAAAAATTAAAAAAAATCCCTCAAGAGTTCTACCTCATTAACCTACTTAGGAAAAACCAAGTAAATGCCAAACACTTGTTTCCTATATGTATGCCATTGGATGGGCAGTTTCAAGCAATGTGTACATTGTCCAGATTCTATATCTTGAACATATCTGCAATAATATAACTAGGAAGGGCATTTTGCAGACATATGGGTTTTTCTAAATAGGTCAACTTAAATTTAAACAATTTCCATCTCTTGAACAGATCTGGAACATGGACAAGGACATAGATCCTGAGTTGAATACGAGGATAAGGGGAGAAGAACAAATTGTTTGAGAAATTTCACAATTGGAGAAATGCCAACAAGATTCTTTTTGAAATAAAGGTTCATATTTTTAAGATCAACATTCTTCTAATGCTATTGTATGATTATATATGAATATCAGACTCTGACATATTAAAGTTGTGGGTCATCCAAGGAAATGAAATGGCACATGGTGGATACAAGTAGATGGGAAAATATCAACAAAAAGTTGCCCTGGAGAAGTAAAAATATCATCAGAAAGGCATATGACTGAAAAAAAGTAGGTGATTGAGGTGTGAAAGCAAAAGATAATAAATATAATAAATAAATGCACTAACTTCCCACAGGCTCCATTGATATCAACACAACAGAAAGGAATTTGGAGGAATTTCCCTAGTACATCAGAGAGATCCCTCGTGGGGCATTTATGAGAGGACATGGACAAAAATTTCATGGGATGAGAAGATACTGTTTGGGTGTGATCTCTTTAGAGGTGTAAACTTACATGGAATGTGGTTGACCCAGATTAAAACGTAACTGTGAAATGTTTGATAAAATAAATAATGAAGAACATAGATAATGATAACTTGTGGTTTTTTTTAAGTCAATAGGCAACCTGCAGGGATCCATTTCTATTTGATTTTGACCCCTTTGGAATCTATATCATTGGAGTGAACATCCCTCTCAATGGCATCATGGATCCACTCAAATATCTAAAAATGTGCATTGATTCCCACTGGTTACATACATCTAAGTTTTGACCGATGCTCTGGGGCTCTTTAGTGCATCCATGAGTTGTATAGCTGGGGTGGTGGTACAGCTCCAGGGGTACTGTGCATGGCCTACCCTCATTGCTTAGTCCCAGAATTCCAAGGCAAGGAGACACTTCTGAACTTTTCTTCCTTAGGAGAGCAGAAAGCCTTCCTGTTCGTTCAATATATCCAGACTGGCCATGTTTTAATCTCTTCCCTTTCCCCTAAGCTCATCTCTTTATGACTCTTGAATCTGAGTGGCAGTCCCTTGGGGTATGGAGGTCCTTGATCTAGTAGACTCAGGGGCCTCCCAGGACTTTATACACTCATCATTGATTCAAACAGACAATACTCTAGAGATGCCGTGCTATCCTACTACAGAGGAGGCAATCCGTGTAATCAATAAGGACGGTGGCCCCGAAGTCCTAAGTGTCTGATTTGTCCCTTCAGTGTTTCAGAGTTCTGAAATACCAAATTCACGTAGCTTTGAAACCGAAGCACAGAAATCTTTATGAAAAGTTAGAAGTAGATCAGATCAGGTAGACCTTGTCTCAATGACATCTTCGTTCACTTTTGGGATCCTCCCAGCATTCCAAATGGTCTGAGACATCTTGAACAACGATGGCCATAGCAGCCCGTTTGAGAAGGAGCAGATTGAGGTTCTGGAGGCACAAAGTGTATCAGTGGAGAACCCACAAGTGGAGACAAAAGCACAACTCAGCTGTGTTAGGTTCAAACGCTGTCTCTGACATTAACTCTGACCCCAGGTAAATAATGTAACTCTTCTGGGCTTCATTTTCCATAACTATAAAACAACAGGGCTGACTCCAAGGTCCTTTCCAGCTCTAAATCTATGGTCACCGTGTTACAAGATCAATTAAGTTAAGATCTGTTAATGATTAGCTCAGTCTTTGTAGCAGGTGCTTAATAAATGCTATTCCATTCACTTTCTGCTTATGAGGTCCTACTGCAGAAAGACCTGAAAAGGCTTCCCAGGCTTATCAGAGTGTTATCCCAACTTGTTGTTAGGGTCCTGGAGAGGCAATATGGGATGGTGAACAGAGACTGAATCAGAAAGACTCGGAACTGAATCCCCTCAGAAATTTTCTGTGACACTGACCAACTTACGGAGTCAGGGACCAGGAAAGATACTGTTACTTGGCTCATCGGAGCAAGGCTAGGAAGGAAATGTAAAGGAAGCCGAGGAAGTCTCCTGGCAGAGAAGGGGAGGAGGACTGTTTTTGGCCTTGATGAGACACGCACAAAAGAGAAGGAGCCATTTTGCTTTGAAGCCTGGCTTTTGAAAGTGGAGATGGTGGTTGCTGCCAGGCATATTAATGTGTAATTTTAGAACTGTGATCAAACCTTCTCTTTGCCAGAGACAGTGATGCCATTCCCATAAGGGATGGGAGGCCTTTTTGTTTTCCCTTCTTGGTTGTGTGATTGGTTTTTAAATTATATCTATTTAACTAGATATCTATAAATTTGACTTCCCTGTCAAATAAATTGATACATTAACAGGACAGGGGGGAAAGTAATTAAAAAACCCTAATTTACTAATTTTTCCTCTTCTTCTAAAGCAATAGTCACTAAATTGCATGGATCCCTATAGACCTGAAAAGCAGAAGTTTTAATAGAAGTTCCATTCAATAGCCAACAGAGCTCTCTCAACACAGCTGCAACTAGGCTGGGATGACTATGGCTTTGCCCCAAAGCAGCAAAATAGAGAGGGCATAAAAATGCTGTGTATGCACTCCTTAAACAGTGTAAAACTCCTCATTGGCAGCCACTTTACATATCAAATCTGTTGTCAAATCTTGTCACTTTTACCTTCATGACAGATCTTTTAGAGGGACCCTCCTCTCCACTAAGTTTAAGGGTTCTTGTCATCTCTCCCTATTTCAGCTGATTATTTTTGCTAACTGGGTCTTCTGGGGAGTCTGGCTTAGTGCACAGAAAGCTGACCTCAAAGATACGTCCAAGTGTTGCCTCTGGCATGTATTAGCTGTGTGACACTTTTACTGCAGAGCTCCTAATATTTGCAGAGCAGAAATACTCTGCTAAGACGTTCCTTGTTCATGGTTCTGAATGCCAGTAATAAGAGAGTTTTGGTGTAAAGCTAGATTAGACTAGGCAAGATAATATTCCTCATGACTGACTGTGCTGTTCTCCCTATTCAATACACTCCACTGGCTCCTTATTTCTTCCAGAAAGTAATATAAAATCCTCTCTTTGGCATTTGAAGTCCTTCCTAACCTGACCCCTGCCTACCTTTCTGATCTTCTTGCATTTGACTGCCCTCCATGTATGCTATTAGCCAAATATAAGCTAATTACTGGCCCACTGGCTATTCTTCACACAAGATGCTACATCTGTGGACTTGGTGCATTTGTAGGAGCTGCTTCCCACTACTCACATACCCCCATTCCTAGAATGTTCTCCTTCCTCATTCCAACCCCTAGCTAACCTAGCTTCCTTCCATGCTCACCTCAAAAACCTGCCTTGGGGAGGAGGCCTTCTTGGGCCTCCTGACTATTCACCACTAGTCCCTTACCTCTAAAATTTCCCCTAATTTATATTGTTTGTATCTTCTATAGAAGGGTCAACCATCATGTCCTGAGGCCTACAATCTTCCCAAGTGCAAAAATCATAATAAAATAAAATTGGGAAATATTTAACAAGTTAAAAAGACTATAAAATTTAGATAATATTACATTGAAAATCTATCAATGTGCAACTCACTGGGATACTTAAGTCCAGATTTCCACTTGTTTGACACCCCTGATATCCTATGTACAAGGTTGTTTGTGTGTTGTCTTCCCCAGGAAAACTTGAGCTCCTTCATATATGGACCATATTCTTGCCTTTCTTTGGGTCTCTGGCACTCACTGTGGGCTTGGGCAATTATAAGTGTCTAATAAATTTCTGCTGATAAAAAAATCCCTGGGGCAGCTAGGTTGTCCAGTGGATAGAGGCCTAGAGTCAGGAAGATTCAAGTTCAAATTTGGTCTCAGATACTTTCTAGCTATGTGACCCTGGATAAGTCATTTAATCCTATTTGCCTCAGTTTCCTCATCTGTAAAGTGAGCTGGAGAAGGAAATGGTAAAGCACTCTATTTTAACAACCCCCCCAATACACACCAAAACAAACAGCAAACCCTAAAACTACAAATGAATAAATAAACAGTCCCTATATGGGGTTAGGAAGAGTTGGACTTAATTAAACAATATCAAGAAACTCCCAGTCACTGATTAGCACCTAGTTAGTTCATGAGAATACTTTGCTTTACACTAAAACTATCATATCCTATCATTGACATTCAGAGCCACAAATGAGGAGCATCCTAGCAGATGCATACCTGCTCTGCAAATATTAGCAGCAGTAGAAAGTGACTTGTCCAGAGTCACACAGTTAATATGTGTTAGAGGCAACATTTGGACATATCTGGTCTTCCTGACATGGAGGTCAGCTTTCTAGCACTATGCCAGACTTCCCAGAACTCCTAGTTAGCAAAAATAATCAGCTGAAATAGGAAGCTATCCTGGAAGAGTCGAGTGTAAGACAAGAAGATGGTGTGCTTCCCAGAGAATGATGTACAAATTGATTCTGGTCATCATTAAATATAGGGAAGAAGCTAATTTCTTTATCTTAAGAGCATGTAATCTTATATTTGAAAAGGACTAGGGTCACCTAGTCCAACCCTCTCATTGTATGAATGAAGAAATTTGAGGCTCACAGAGGCCCACATCTTTCACGATTTACTTAGGTAATGTTGGTCCGAAATTCAGGCCTAAGGCTTCTGGCTCTAGACCCAATCTGCTTCTCTCTTCATATTGCAATTGGTAGTTTCACTCAGGAGACATGAAACCTTAGAATACTAAAGACCTGAGAGGGTTAGATCTGGAAATAATTTTGTGAGACCTAGACATTTTACAAAGGAGGAAACTGGGGTCCGAGAAAGCTTCCATAGGGTGTCAAAGGTCCTGGGATTCAGCCACCTCAGTCAGCCTTAATTGGAATCAGTGTTGAATATCCTGGGTGAGTGTTAGACTGGTTACTTCTGCCTGTTTTGTATTTAGTCATTGTTTTTAAGTCATGTCCATCTTTTGGGGACATGAGATTTGGGATTTCCTCAGCAAAGATATTAAAGATACTAAAGTGATTTTCCATTTCTTTCTCCAGCTCCTTTTACAGAGGAGGAAACTGAGACAAATTGGATTAAGCAACTTGTCCATGCTAACACAGCTAGATCTTTACAGACAAGGTCATACAAGCCTTCTGAGGCTGGATTTGAACTCAGGAAGATCAGTATTCCTAGCTCCAGGACCAGTATCCTATCCAAATACTGTGTCACCTAGCTGCCCTTTGATCAATTCAACCTGAACTTACTGAACATCAGCATAGCTGAATGAAAGGGAATGCCAGTTGACAGAGGGTTTTGGACTTCAGGCCTTCCATTTTTTATGTTTCTGGAATTTTTAGTGATCAGAACTACTTTTCAATAAACTCAGTGTCCTTAATTTCTCACCACCTGCTGCTTCTGGTAGAACTGATTTCTATCTGGAGAGTCAGTTGGGACCCAGTTTTTTAGACAAACCTATAAATAAGTCTACAGTCATCAGGAGCTGATGATAAAAAAGCAAAGGAAAAACTTTCTGAGACGGCCTTCATCAGAGCCCCAGGGAGAGATGGGCTGCTCTCTGCTTCTAGAAGATGAAATTAGTGAAGCCCCCGTCACTCACACCTCGTGACAACTAAGAGCTGGAATCCGATACCAAATGCCACTGACGAAAATATATATCCTCCAACATAAAAAGCCCCAACGTAAATTAGAAGAAATATGGAGAGCCTTCAAAAAGGTAGGTCAAACTTTTTCCTCAAGCAGATAATTACAGACTGGGGGTGAGTAAATCTTATTAGCCTCTCTCCACCTCATCTCTCCTCATAAAACAATGGTGTGGAAGGAGCTGCAGTCAATCTGGGACTGACACCTTGCTTAAGAAGGGATGGAGCTAGCTGCTGCCCGTGGTATTGCATGCTGGGCTCACTTTCTCAATTAGTTATTCTGGTCTGCCACCCACCAGAGCTCAGTCCAGAAGTAGAAAGAAGGAATATTTTCATTTTAGCAAAAAAAAAAAGTAGAAGAGGTGGTTAGACCCTCATCGCCATGAAGGTTGGGAACGTGGGGATTAGGAGGGGTGTGTAGGGGGTCATTTCTAACAAGAGTTGCTTTGTAGGTGAGATGAAAGTGATTTTTGAAGGGAGAAAGTACATGTTTCCTTATTCTAGTCTTTTGGACCTGGCTAAAAAAAATCTTAACCTGTGGGAAAGTTTCGATAGACAATATCCACAGAAACTTATGTTCTACTTAAGGTGCCTATATTCACTTGTTAAGACTTAGTTACTTATCACTGTCTGAAAAATTATCCCTTCAGGCTGGACTAGTCTGACCAAATTTCTCTGTCCAAGTCTGAGGTCTTGAAATTAATGAAGTTATTAACATTTCTGAAAATGTCTCCTCTATAGCTCTTGACAGGTTTTGATTTATGGTCCTGGATCCTGCCTAATGTCTCTATCAAATCATAGAGGAACATGGAAGTAGGAAGTCTAACCTGAACTTCATCACTGGTTTGCTTTGTAGAATGAATGATTTAACCTTTTGACTTTTGGGATTAGTCCCATCTCCAATGATCCTGGCTGACTGACTGATTTACTCCTGAGTAAGAATGTAGTAGAAAGATCTGAAATCATCAGGCTGTTTAGGTACCTTGGCAATGAGGAGATAACAGGTACTACCAGATATAGAACCAAAAATAATAATGAAAGTGACTATACTAATTGCATCTGTATGCTTGAACAATATATGATCAGCAGCAGCCTTGATTTTTTCCTTCTTTCCAAAAGAGAAAAAAAAACAGAGTGTTATTTAAGCTAAGAAAGCTGGCCAGTTCATAGATTGATTCATAAACCTAGATATGAAATTAGGAAACATTTCTCATTAAATTAAAATTAATCCTCTTAATTTTAATTAACTTCATTAATTTGACATCCCTCTTCACACACATATACACACACTTAATCTTCAAGAGAGACTATTTTTATAACAATCTAATAATGATTTAATTTTAATTGTGACTTATAGAAGAGAAATATTTCATTTAAAGTCTTCCATCTAGTGAATGGTTGAGGGGGACTTAGAAGCTAAGTGATCAGACTCATGGACCAGCTGCTACAAGTGACCACCTTAGAAATAATATTCTACAAATCCTGACTTCCCCCAAAGCCATGATTTTGGAAATATATAGTGAATTATAGGAGTCCACTAGAGATGGCAGTCTACTCCTAGCATGCATGGTATAAACACATGAATATAAATTGAATTCAGGTGTGAAAGGTTCTGTCTTAAAGTAGATCTCATGGGTGGGTTGTCAGAATTATGGATGAATAGTTAAAGATTAGGGAACATAAGAAGTTAAGGCTGACCCAGGCTCAAGAATTTGACATGAGAAGCGTACCGAATTGAGATAATGAAATCACAATATATGGAAAGATTAAAGCTGAGATGAGGTGACTAACTCTTGGGATTTTGTAAAAAGTGGATTTGATGACTTCTAAGTCCTACCATCGCAAATTTGTTCCTCTCCTAAGAATTACTTTTTCTTTCTGTGGAGAAAGTTATGCACAAGGTTCTTTAGATATATAACAACACTTATTTAGGGTTTCAGCTTGTGAAACTCTTCTGGGAAATTGCTCCCAGAATGCCAGTGTCTATTATTGCGGTGTCAAGATCAAATGGTGATCAATCAGTATGAGCCCACATGGACTGACACAATGTCATTCTTATTTAGAAGACAGAACTTAATTCATGTGCTCCTGCACTTTTATTATGCAGAAATCACTAATAATGAGCCAATTCTCTCTGTTCACTGAATTTGTTTTATTCCTGTATATCTACATCATGAATTACAAAGTTGATTGGGAATATGGTTGATGTTATTGGTCTCCAGATAGATTTCAAGCTATTTGCCTTGAGTGTCCAAATTGTTAGTTCTGGCTCTGATTGGGATGAAGTACAGAAATGAGGGAGCAAACAATAATTAAACATGTTTGCTATTAGCACTATGACTTGACACTAACTGAAGGAGAAATGGATAGCCTATATTGACCTGTGATTTAGATGAAACACTGAAATGAACTGCCTATTTCCAAATGCTTCTCCCAGGACTAGTCTCCACCTCCCCCTGAAATCCAGTTCATTTTCATCACTGATGGTTTAGAAGATATTTGTAAAATGGAGATATCCTGTAACACTCCTGAGTATAACTGATAACAAATTAAAATATAACTGGAAAATATTAACAAAATAAGACAATAAAATATAGACAAGACCATATTTTGAAACTAAGCCAAAATGAAGGCCAGAGAAATCCTTGTGTATGGACTGTTGGTCTTCATTTCTATTTGAATTTGATATACTGCTCTAGGAGACCACATTTAAAATGAACACACGTTTCTATGACTACAAAGAAGGATTATTTTGTCAAAGTAGCTGGTGAGCTCCTCTGAACCTAAAGGCATAAGCTGAAGAAAAGTAGTAAATTCTAACAAAGGGACGATGGTGCTGCTGGTGCTGGAGAGAGAACAGAAAGTTAACAAAGCCTTAGGATGGTGAGGGGGTAGCAAGTTGCTATATGTAGTCAGCAATGCAAAGAAAAAATGCTTAGGGTGAGAAGGGGCCTAGGTGAGTGCCCTAACATACACTGGGAATCATAGAATCATAGGAACAGCAGTTGGAGGGGCCTTAAAAGTCATCTATTTCAATTGTAAAATATATATTATATTTTTGTACAATGGTAAAACCCATAAAATTTCATTGACTTTCCTAAGGTCACAAAGCAGAAAGAGAGACAGACAGACAGAGAGAGAGAGAGAGATAGACAGAGACAGAGAGAGAGAAAGAGAAGAGAAGAGAAGAGAGAAGACAGAGAGAGAGAGAGAAGGAGGGAGGGAGGATAAGTAGCAAAGTCAGGTTCTGACCTCAGATTTTTTTGAAAAATTGGTGACAGATGTCAACAGGTTAAGAGAAGTAGAGAGAATGCCAAAGACCAACTTTAATTTCCATATTATTCCAGTTTCAAGTCCACTGGAGAAATACCTCCAAGACCCATGGAGACCTAAAACATGAAGGTAATTTGAAGCCCACTCCACTGGCTATCACTCTCATTTTTCTTTAATTATGAGACTGACATAACTAACTGTTCAAAATATCCCTTAAAAATGCACTTACCATATCGGCTACGTTGAGAGAAGAAAGGAGGAGAATCTTTCATGATCCATGTTAGGTTCCAGATAAAGGGCTCTGGAGTGAGAGGAGGGATATTTGTAGAAGATTCCAGGGAGCTTGGAGCTGTATATTAAAAAAAGAAAAAAATATACTAATTAATGTGCCCTCTGATGATGGTTTTGGAAACAATTATAAGGACTTACAGATGTCTAATTAAATCCAATTTATGAAATCAAGTACCACATCTGCGCTAGGAGTCACATAATATGAAATGCTAGAAACTTCAGAGAGGAAGATATTCCCCAGTTCCACTGAGAAGTATTATTTCATTTCAGCAAATGAAGGTGGCCAGTTGTATGACCACTTAATTTTTTTGAGCCTCAGTTTCTTTATTCACAGACTTATAATTACAATTTTTACTATTGCCTAATAGAAATGTATTATTTTTTTCTATAGAAATAAAATGAAATTGGATATGGAAGTTACACTGATGCCAATAGCCCCATAATTGATAACTACTAATGTTTTAGGTGGCTATAGTCTGACTAGGACAGAGTACAACAGGGTGACAATCATTCTTTTAAGAGGAAATACCTTTTTGTTAATGTAGCCTATATCTGAATTACCTTTTTGGACAGAGGGAATGTTGATTTATATTAAGCTTGTAGTCCACTAAAATCTAGATACTTTACTTCACCAGTAAAGATACTTCTCATTATGTTTGGCTTTTGTTCACTTCCCCTAAATTTCATTTTTAATAGATTCAGTCCATTGCTTAGCCAGTTTGAAGATTTTTTGGATATCAACTCTTTTATTCATTGTCTTAGCTATCCTGCTTCAATTTGTACAATCCACGTTTTTTATGAGCACACTCTCTATGATTTAACCAATCAGCATTGAACAAAAAATAGGCCAAAAACTTATCTCTTGAGCATTGCACTGACTATAACTTTCTTTCAGATTAATAGCAATTCATTTATCACCATTATTTTGAGTCTAATCACTTAATCACTTTTCAACACATAGTTATTTTCATCCAGTTCACATTCTTCCATCTTATCCATGAGGATATTATGAAAATCTTTGTCAAAGAAAAAATTCAAGGGAGCCAAGATGGTAGAAGACAGGCAGCAACCCAACTGAATTCTACCAATAATACCCTCTAAAGAACTTTAAAATAGGAGCACCAGAGCCAACAAAAGTAGAATGAGACTTTTTTTTTTCCAGATTAAGACAATTTAGGAAGTTGGAAAGAGAAATCTCTGACACTGGCCCAGCTGTGTGCCTTGGAGGCTACCATGACAGTCCAGAAACAGCAGCAGCAATAATAGTTTTGGAAGCTCTCAGCCCCAAAACAGTAAGAGAGTTAGGTAACTGGTCAGAAGAGATTACAGAGAACCTTTTGCTGACACTGGGTGCAGCTGGCACTGATTGACAACTCTACTGTCCATACTTAGTTCTAGGTCATAGTTTCAGGGTCAAGAGGAACACCAGTACTTGTAGCTACAGGTGAATAGCAGTCCTCCCTGGGTAAAGACCAGGAAAACAATGACCACATCTTTCTCTGGATCACAAGATATTGCCAGGAATGAAAACCTGAAAAAGCTCTGAAAAGAATAGCATCAAGAAGTCTGAAGTTTGGGAAAGTATCTCTCCATCCCTGAATGAGCAGAGTGCAATGTTAACATAAAGTTCAAAATTAAGAAATAGGCTGGGAAAAATGAACAAATAATTAAAAAAGAAATTAACCAAAAAGCTGCTGCAGTGGCAGGGAATTCTAAGATATGAATTCAGAAGAAGGAAACAGATGAACTCAGAAGTAAACAACACTGTAAAAACAGCTACACTACGCCCAGAGAAAGAACTCTGGGAGATGACTAAAAACCATTACATTGAATTCCCAATACCTCTATTTTTTGTCCACCTGCATTTTTGATTTCCTTCACAAGCTAATTGTACAATATTTCAGAGTCTGATTCTTTTTGTACAGCAAAATAACAGTTTGGTCATGTATACTTATTGTGTATCTAATTTATATTTTAATATCTTTAACATCTACTGGTCATCCTGCCATCTGGGGGAGGGGGTGGGGAGTAAGAAGTGAAAAATTGGAACAAGAGGTTTGGCAATTGTTAATGCTGTAATGTTACCCATACATATAACCTGTAAATAAAAGACTATTAAATAAAAAAAAAATAGCTACAAGCAAAACCTCAAAGAAAAATGCTAATTAGGCCCAAGTCCAAGAAGAATTCTTGGGTCAAAGAATGAGAAGAGTGGTAGAAGCAAAGTTAGGGAAAGAATGAGAGTGATTCAAGAAAATCATGAAAAATGAATAAACAGTTTGGTAAAAGAGGCCCCCAAATATTGAAGAAAATAGCACCTTAATAAAAGAGAATTGATCTAGTAACAAAAGAGGCAGAAAAATTTATTGAAGAGAAGTCCTTAAAAAGCAGAACTAACCAAATGGAAAAATAGGTACAAATGCTAACTGAAGAAATAATTCCTTGATAATTGTAATTAAGCAGGTAGAAGCTAATGATAACGAATATATCAAGAACAATAAAATAAAGAGAAAAGTACAGAGGGCCACAGATAGTGGGGGAACTCTGGGTAAGGTATAAAACCCTTCAGCCCAGCAGGAAGCTGCTGACAATGTCTGGTTTGGCTCCCCGTCTTCCCTAAGGGCTCTTGGCCTTCCTGAAAAGTCAGGGAGCGGTGACAACCTGTGTTGTGATTGAAGCAGAGTGATACCAGGTAGAAGAGTGATACCAGGTGGCAAACTACATATAATAGCAAGTTGTTCATGTAGAACTACGTGTGTAGTATATACTTGGTGCATGCATATTAAGTGGAAAAATGGATTCCATATTTCCACCATCCTCAGGAGTCCCATCTCATCACTCCTCCACTAAGACAGTATGTTTTTTCACCCCAGCATGGGAGCTTTAGAAAGCACAGTAAGTTTTGTCACCCCAATTTGGAGGCTCTAGAAAACAGGACACAACAGAAAAGAATGAAAAAGTAGAAGAAAATATGAAATATCTCATCATAAAAATAACTGATTTAGAAAATAGATTGAGGACAAATAATTTAAGAATTATTGAACAATTTGAAATCCATGATTAAACAAAGAGCCTAGCCATAATCTTTCAGGAAATTATCAAGGAAAGCTGTCCTGATAGACTAGGCAGGGATCCTCAAACTTTTTAAATAGGGGGCCAATTCACTGTCCTTCAAACTGTTGGAGGGCCGGACTATAGTAAAAACAAAAACTTTTGTTTTGTGGGCCTTTAAATAAAGAAACTTCATAACCCTGGGTGAGGGGGATAAATGTCTTCAGCTGCTGCATCTGGCCTGCGGGGCTGTAGTTTGAGGACCCCTGGCACTAGAGCCAGAGGGCAAAATAGAAATTGAAAAGATCTACTGATCATCTGAAAGATATCCCCAAAGGAATACTTCCAGGAATATCAGCCAAATTCCAAAGCTTTCTGGTAAAGAAGAAAATATTACTAGTGAACAGAAAAAAAACAACTTAAATATCATGGAGCCACAGTTACGATCATACAACTATTACTAACTTCCACCTTAAAGAACTGGAGAGCATGTAATATGATTTTGTAATAGGCAAATAAGCTAGGACTGCAACCAAGAATAAATTATCCAGGAAAACTTAGTATGTTCTTTCACAGGGGGAAATGACCATTTAAAAAAAATAGAGGACTTTCAAGCATTTAAGGTCTGAACAGAAAAATTTGGCATTCAAACACAAGCCATAAGATAAACTTAAAAAGGCAAAGACAAAAGAGTAATTATAAGGAACTTCATATAGTTAAACTGTTTACATCCCTATATTGGAAGATAGTACAAATAACCCCTAAAATCTTAATCACTACTCAGGCAGTTATAAAGGAGTTTACATAGAAAGAGGTCATGGGTATGACTTAAATATGTTAGGATGATCTAAAAATAAAGGGGTGATAAAGAGGGATATACTAGGAGAAGAGGAAAGGGAGAGGTAAAATTTAGAAATTTTTTTTCACATAAAATGGTATGTAAAGGTGAGCTTTTATAGTACGGAGGAAAAGGGGGAGATGAGAGGTGATGGGCAATGTTTGAACTTCGTTTGGGTCAGAAATGATTCAAAGAGGGAAGAATACACACACATACATAAGGTATACATACATAAATAGTAATCAATCTTATCTAATGGGGAAATAGGAGGGGAAGGAGATAAGGGATATGGGGAATAATTAAGCTATCTATAGACACATGAAAAAGAATGCTCTAAATCATCATTGATTTGAGAAATGCAAATTAAAACAATTTTGAGGTACTACCTTATACTTATCAGAAATGATAAATGCTAGAGGGGATGAGGGAAAATACACACACACTAGTAAAGTGTTGGGGGAATTTTGGAAAATAATTTGGAGGTAGGAGGTAGGCCCAAAGGCTTATAAAACTGTGCCTACTGTGTGACCTAGTAATACCAATACTAAATCTATGCCTCAAAAAGATCAAAGAAAAAGAGAAAGGAAATGAGAAGAACTGGGATACTGTTGTTCCCAGTAATAGCAGTGTTTAATAATGGTCAACTGTGGAAGACTGGCTATTCTGATCAATACAATGATCTAAGACAATTCCAAGGGACTTATGATGAAAAAAAATGCTATTCACCTTAAGAGAAGGCAGAGAGAACTGAGTGCAAATTGAAGTATTATTTTCTTACTTCAATTTATTTTTGTTTTTTTGTATAATTATAGCTTACATAGAAATGTTTTTCAGGATTTCATATATATATAATTGATATCATTTTACTTGCTTTCTCAATAGGTGAGGGAGTAATGGAAGGAAAGGAAAGCATTTTGGGGTTCATTTAGAAAGAAAATAATTTTTAAAAATCAATAAATAATATTGAAAAAGAAAAAAACAAAGAAAAAAATCAGATGGATTGATTCTATGGCATTCCATCAGCCTAGTTGCCCTGTCATAAAAGGAAATGAGTAGTTTTTTGGTGAATCATTATTTCCTGTTCTTATTGCAACCTTCTCTTTAATATTTTCTAGACTTTTATTAGGAATCAAAGTCAAGCTAAGCAGTCCATATTTTAAAAGAATCTACCTTCTTTGACTAAAACAAAACAAAACTAGGATAACATTTGTTCATTTCTAATTCTATAATACTTCTATTGTTCTCCATAGTTTTTTAAGTCTCCTAATTTCTGCCTTAATAACCAACTTCATCATATGTTTCAGAAGTATTTTTATAATACCAATTTCTCTCACCATTTACTCTTTTCCTTGGTAGTTGGTATCAATCAATCAATAAGCATTTAGTATGTCCCCAGTACTGTATTATGTATTGGGAACCCAATGAAAAAAACAAAAAATTCCATGACCTTAAAGAAATAACATTCTATTGAAGATTATATATATATATATATATATATATATATATATATATATATGTATATTCACAAAATATATATTAAAAACAAGGTCTTTAAAAAAAAGATCGTTTTTAGGAGGGGAAGCATTAGTAGCTAATGGTAGGGGAAAGGAATCTAGAAAAGGTAATGCTTGAGCTGAGCTTTGGAAAAAAAAAAAGCTAGAGAGACAGAGTCTATGAGGAAGTATTACATACTTCCTGTATGGGACTTGTAATCCACTATAAAGGCAAAGAGGCTGGAAATGGAGTATCATGAAGGCATTAATTAAGAAATTAAGGAATGAAAAAAATGATCATTCATTAAATAGCACCTTTCTTCAAGAATTTTAATAAAGGAAGAAAAAGTATGTAGGGGAATGGTGACCAGGGAGGGAAATCACTTGGTCAGCTGTGTAGAAAGATGAATTAGAGAGACAAAAGACATTAGGAAAGAAGACCAGTTAAGAGGCTACTGCAGTGTCCTGATGAGAAGTGACAAGGGTTAAACCTGAGTGATGGCTAAGCAAGAAAAGAGAAGGGGATGGGTGCCAGAAACGTGGTAAAGGTAGATTTGCCAAGATTTGGCCATAGATTGGAGACATGGGGTGACTTGGAGAGAAAAATTGAAGATGGCTCTGATGTCTCACGTCTGGTGTGTCACACAGAAATAAGGGTATTTAGAAGAGAGGTAGATTTGGAAGAAGAGACCTAGCTCTGTTTTGAACACTGAATCTGGACTGCTTATAAGAAGGTCATTTAAAGAAATAAAACTTTCAGATACCTGTCCTCTTTCTTTCCCTTCTTCTCTACTCACCAAAGCTCAAATTTCAGGTTTTAGTCTCATGTCACTTCTTTTAGTCTTTATGAAAACAATTTTGATAACAATAAATGACATGAACCTAATAGTTCTGAAAAATATCCCTGTGTAATAAGTTCAAGAATTATCCTTATGGTCATTTCCCGGATGAATAAAGTGAGCCAGAGGAGATAAAATATCTTGTCCAAGTTCAAATTGCTAAGAAATGTCAGAAGTCAGATCAAGCTTACACTCTTTATGTAACACTATAGTGTCTTCTGTTATACAATTTGCTATTTTGAGGAAACAAGGTCTAAAACTGAAAAGGAATTGAGTCAAATGCACAAAATTCAACAAAGGCGTCCTAATCTAAAGGTAGCTAGGTAGTCTAGTGGGTAGAACACTAGGTCCAAAGTTAAGAAGTCTGAGTTCAAATCTAATCCCAGACCCTTTGGGCAAGTCATCCTGCCTCTGTCTGCCTCAATTTCCTCAACTGTAAAATGGGGATAATAGCATTTTCTACCTCCCGGGGTTGTCATGAGGATGAAATGAGGTAACATTTATAAAGTGCTTAGCCCAATGCCTGGCACACAGTAGGAACTAAACAAATGCTTGCTCCTTTCCCCTTAATCACCAAGACTAATGGTATCCTGAAAATCCATTTTGGCTGCACAGATGTTATGGTTCTTTAAATGCTGTTTCAATCCATCTTTTCCTAATAATGCCTCTGCCTGTACTTTGTGTTCAGTCCTGTAACTTGATCTAATCGTGTTTGCTTCAGTTATTGCCTTATCAATGCAAAGGCTGAAATTGCCCTCAAAAGTTATGAATTCTTTACAATTATGTTATTTTCAGATGAAAAAAAAATGGTGCTGGGTGACAGCTTTCCCTGTAGCCAGAAGGCCAGGGAGCCACAAAGGATGAATGTTTCAGATTTGCATTTGAGAGAGAGGGAGAGAAGGGTCAAAGCAAAGATGCCTTCTTCCTTTATTGTACCTCGGTTGCATTTCATGTCAAGAAAAGTAATTACAATATGTCTACAAATCAAATGAACTCATTCCCTGCAGTTAGGCAGCTCTCGGCAGGAAAGTCCCAGCTCAGTGACCATTGGCTGAGGGTTTGTGGTGGAAAAGGATTGCGTTTTAAAGGAGCAAGTGCTGAAAGTATGTGATACACTTTCCTGGATGAGTAGCCAACTAGGATCAGGAGATGGGGCGTCTTGACCCCTACTTGACTGAGCATATGCTGAGTGCCTCCTGAAGTATTTTTAAAATGATGTATTTTCTTAGATAATTTTATTTGATCAATTCTTCTTGCAGTTAGATTATCCCCCAAGAGGCTGAGCTGCATTTCCTAGTGGCTCACCTTTGTGACCCTCACTCCCCTTAGTCACTATTTAGCATCACTTAGACCTGTAATGTTTTGTTCCCCAAAGAAATCTACTTGGGTTCATACTTGCCAAATGTTTGGCACTGTCTCCAGCTGCTATCATTACTATTATTATTAATAACATTGTATTTTAAAAAGCACTTTAGTATTTGCCTCTATCAAAGACATTTAAGTTAGGTACTATAACTATCATTATTCCCATTTTGTAGATGAGAAAACTGGAGCTCAGAGAAACCCAAATGATTTGCTTGACTGGTTTAACACCAGTGCTCAGTGCTATTAGAGCTGAGATTTAACCACTCTTTGTACTGTATCATGCTGTATCACATTCTCTCTCTCTCTCTCATTCTCTCTCTTATTCTCTCTCCCCTCCCTCTCCCTCTCCCTCTCCCTCTCCTTGTCCTTGTCCTTCTCCTTCTCCCCCCCCCCTTTCTCTCTCTCTCCCTCTCTCCCTCTCTGTCTCTGTCTCTCCTTCAGCAGGACCTTACCCTCCCAAGAGATGAGATGCTCTCTATGTATTTCTGACAGTTTGACACCAGTCTACCACCACAATCTGCCCAGAAAAGACCTGAATTCAATTGATCTGAGGTTCGGTCTTATCTTTTTCTGGTATTTCCTCAACCCTCTACCTCCTACTAAAGAAGTCAGAAGATGTTCAGTCTAGATGACTAGGGTCATCTGAGAGAATAAAGTAATATCCTTACAGAAGTAGAGCTGGGAGGAACTTTAGAGATCATTGCATCCTTAAAACACTATGTAAATGGTAACTACCATGATTTTAAAAATATGCATATATACATGTATATAAGTAATATACTCACATGTTTGTATATGTATATAGATAGCATGTTATACAGTATTTTATAACCTGTATATGTGATACTCTATAAACATATATGTGTATGTATATATACGCACACACACACATATATATATATACATATATGGTTATAAAGTGATATGTATATAACCCATATGTATGTATGTATATGTGTATGTATAGATGCTACAATATAACCCATATATGTTTATATATGTAAGTTTTTTAACATGTGAGTGTATGCATGTGACTACATACACATACATACATATATATATACATGTATGTTTATATATACACACATACCCAGCCATATATATATGAGTTATAAAGTACTATGAGATTAGAAGAGGGAAAAATCACTCCTATCTGCTTAGATCACTGAAAGCATCATTGAGAAGTTGGCATTTAAATTGGAAGACTCTAAGGGAGTAATAAAAACTGATATTTTTAGTATTTTTTAGATTTACAAAGTACTTTGACTTGATATTACTGTAACTGATCTTCACAATAATTCTATGAAGTAGATATAGAATGTATTATTAGCACTATTTTAGACATGAGGAAATTGAGACCTTAAGAAGTGATTTGTCCAAGGTCATAGGTAGGAAGCATCCAGAAGCTGAACCAAAATCTTTTGCTTTCAAATTTACCAGGTTAGACAGTTTTGTCTAAATTAAACAGAAGTTTAGTTTTTAAATGGGCATGTACAAGATAAGGACTTCAGAGATTGAAGCATTCTAAATTATTAATATACTATATAAAAGGCCCTGAATGGCAGATAATCAACCCAAAAAAGGGGACTTGGGAATCATGGTGAATAATTTCCCAAGGTCATTGGCCCAATGTGCTGCTTCAGTTGCATTCACCAAAATTTTATTAAGCAACTATTATTTATCAGACACTGTACAGGCCACATGACGTGTAGATAGCACACAAGGCGAATGATGTACTGAATTTGGTGAATGGTATTGGTCTAATTTGGGATGAAATGAAGAGTTTGTGAAAGGGAATAGCATGAAATAAGGACTGAAAAGATAGGAAGTTCAGAATATGGAAAGACTTAAATGCCAAATTGAGAAGTTTGTATTTTATCCTTAGATTGGCAGTGACTCGACATTTTTTTTTTAAATAAAGGAATAGCATGGTTAGTTCTGTGCTTTAAGAGGACAGTGGGTGACAACTTTGCAGCAATGTATTAGAGAAGAAATAAGTTGGAACTAGGAAGAACTATTAGGGAATTGTAATAGTGTAGCTGAGACCTGTGGTCTAGCAGGTAGTGATGTAAACAAAGAAAAGGGGATAGATATGAGAGGAGTTAGGGAGGTAGCATTGATGAGACTTAGAAATTGATTAGATATGAGATAAAAACAAAGGAAGAGTCACAAATGATTCAATCAAAGGATGGATGCTTAAGCTAAAAAAAAAACAATTAAATAGTAATTATCATGATTAAATGTATTGGAAACAAAAGATAAAACATTATCCTCCCCTTACCCAAAACTGATGCATATTTTAAATGGTTTACTTCTGGCTCAAAGCTTAGAATAGAGGTGTCAGATTCAAGCCCCTACAGAACTCCGAGGTATGATTGGTACTAGATTAAAATGTAATTGAGAAATGTAATTTCAATTTTTGTGCAAAGCTAATAAAACAACAACAAAAATTGTCTCCTCTGATTCAGAACCCTGAGGGAGTTGTCCAAAAGCCAGTGACAGATTAGCTGATTAGAAAGTCTATACCCCATTCCATCCCACCCCACCTTGAAACACAACTAGTCAGTGGCTGACTGGATGGGAACACAAAATTACTATGAATATTCTTTATATTATCAACAACTCTGGGAAATGACTTATTCAAGAATTCATTTGTCCCTTAGAAGCATTTCTGTATGCCACTTGATGGCACTACCTTGGCTAGTATGGATGAACAGAATAAAGTCTTTAACTAAAATATTCTAATAAGCAGTAATTTTTTTACATAGCCATCTTTTTTAAAAACAAGAATTACAATAACAACTCACATTTATGTTACCCTGAAGTTGTAAGACTTTTGTATATATTATCTTATGTAACATTATAATCCTTAGAGGGAGATTGTCATTATTATCATTTTACAGATAAGGAAATTGAGGATCAGAGAAATAATTGGCTTATTAAAGGTCATACAGATGGTAAATAGCAAACCCATAGACCATGGATTCCAGTTTCACCCACCTTGGCAGGGTTTTTAACTTTTCTCCTGTGTTATGAGCCTTCCTTTGGCAGTCTGGCAGAAACTTATTGATCCCTTCTCAGAATAATTTTTTAAATGAGTAAAATAAAATACATAGGATTAACAAAGAAAACCAAAGGTAGTAAAAATAAAAATGTAATGTCTCCCCCAACTGAGTTCATGGAATAAAAAAAAACCCAAGGACCCTATCCAGGTCTACAAATTCTGCTCCAGATCATGAGAAAATTGCAGGGACTTGACCAGGTTGGCTAGGTAGTGAGCATCAGTCATGGAGGATCCTTTCTAATACCCAGATGCCTCCTTGAGGATATTGGCACTGCCTATTTTATAGGATCGTAAGCTGGAAAGGATCCTAAAGGTCAGTGGATCCAATCTCCTCATTTTACAGGTAATAAAACCAAAGCATAGAGGGAATAATTGATTTGTCCAGATTTATACAGCTAATAAGTATCTGCAAAACAATGTAAACTCAAATCTTCTTGATCCCATTCTCAGTGCTCTAGCCACTGAGGGGTAAGGAAATTCCTTTAAGTTTTACAACATTTCAGCAATTATTACTAAAATTAGATAAAACTCATTTTCCCATGATTTACTTAATTTACAAAGTAATTTACCTCTTCTTCTCCATCCCCCCAAGTGCAACTAGCAACTGGCACAATGAATAGAGAACCAGGCTTGGAGTCAGGAAGATATGAGTTCAAATTCAGCCTTAGGCACTGAACTGTAAGACCACAGGCAAAGAAATGCATCACTTTTTGCTTCAGTTTCCTCAATTGTAAAATGGGGGTAATAATAGTATTCACTTCCCCAGGTTGGTTGTAAGGATCAAATGAGGTTTTATGTGCGAGTGTATGCACACATACATATTACACATACATACCTATATATGTGTATCCATAGGGGGTATGTGTACATTCACATGCATAAACCTCATTTGATACACATAATACATATATACGTATATATATATATATATATATACACACATATACACAATATACATACATCCTATAAATGTGTATATATAGGGTATGCGTATATACCTATATACACATGCATAAACCTCAAGTGATATACATATACTATGTGCATATGTGTATATGTGCATGCACATACATGTGAGTATATGTATCAGTATTTATAATTATGCACACATGCAAATACACACATACAAAATGCCTGGTACATATCAAATACTATAGAAGTGTCAGCTATTATCATTATTATTACTGAACAGCTGATTTATTCTTTGAACATGTTTGTTTCCCAAATAATTCCTCACTTCAGGAATTCATGATTTTGTCACAATCGTCCTCCTTCTATTGATCTCGTACTCTTCCTTCTATGAGGTAGAAGACAGTTGCTGTGCTGACTCTGGGACCTTTATAAATTTAACTAGGTAGGACTCCTGACAATAGGTGTACCATCTGTTATCAGCCCTATTTTCCTGATATATAACACATATGTTTATATATATATATATATATATATATTTGTGTGTGTACATATATATATCTGAATGTGTGTATGTATATGTTGCATATATAAGTATATATGTGTATTGAAAGTAAAATAGGCTGAGTAATTGATACATATATATGTGCATATTTAATATAATTCCAATAAAAAAGATGAAAACTCAAGTGTTCCCTACTCTGTTCTACATGTATATATGTATTATTCCCTGGTATTTGGGATTTACATAGCTTTTGCTTTCCTCCATTCTTGTAAATAACTGAGAATTGACTGTAGGTGGTCGTTATTTACAAGGATGGCCATGTTTTATCAGTGAGCAGGTTTTACCAACCAACATCAATAACATGGAGGAAATAGGGCCATTCTAGTTACCTCTTGGAACTGCTCCTGCCTCTTGATCACATTTTACTTATTTATCTTCTTTCCCACAATAAAACAATCAGTGACAGGCTGCCAGTTCTTCTCCTTATTTGAAAACACACTTAATAATGCATTATTTTACAATGATTTTGTGTCACGCACAGCAAAGCTTAATGGGACCAAATAAATAGTCTTCTGGTTGTCAAGATCCTGGGTGAGTGGCTGATGAAAAAGGGGAGACAGGAAGGCGTGGCCCTTTGCAATTGGCAGGGGATGGGGAAAGGTTGTGAATATTTATTGGCCAGCAATCACACACCTGCTCAGTCAAAGGGGCTTTCATATATATATATGGAAATATTCTCACCAAATTGACATGCCTGCTGAGTTTTGGGTTAAGTTAGGGATGTTAGAGGCAGTTGATTTAGGGCTGAAAAATATAGATGTTATTCCCAGCAAGTGAAAGGGAGAGTTAGCAGGTGTGCCCTTCAGAGCAATGAGACTCTGTCAACAACTTTTCAAACAAAATAATGCAGCCACATGATAAAGGCCTGATGCATGGTGAAATTGAACATTATCCTTCTTTTCCCTACTTCTTTGAAATTTTTGTCTTTAGCTAAGTCCATTGGAAGATAAATATTACTATCACCAAGATGAATGTAATGTACCAACTACATACATCTGTAGTAAAATGAAAGATAAGAAATAATAATGTTAATGTATCTTATTATGTACTCTTCTTATTTACATCTTTACAACTCTAAAAGTGAGATTTAGTTCTAATAATACATTTTAAGTGGTTTATACTTAATACAATTATAAAACAAATTTGTTTCTGAATATTTATCTTTCAATCTCCCCAATAAAGAAAATATTTGAAATCGCATATTTGAGAAAAATTTGAAAATTCTATTGAGACATATCAAGAAGGATTCTCTGTGAATAGGCAGGCTATCTGCTAATAGGCTGTCAATTTATAATTGAGTACCCCTCCAGAAATGATTTGTGAATGAAAATCAACAGTAATTATGGATACTAAAAATAATTCCAAGAAATGTAAGAAAGATTTCTTTTTTGAAAGGTGTTTCTTATCATAGATTAAAGAATGCTAGTTAGGGAGTTAAAGGATCTGAATTTGAATCTTCTTTTGCTATACTTAAGTTTTCTGCACTCAATTTATAAAATTAGTTCATTTTTTAAAGTAAAGGACTAGACTAGATAATTACTAGGTTTTTTTTTCCAATTTTAAATCCATGACCCTCTGATCTTATACCCTCTTTATTCCCCTTGTTATTCTTGGGAGAAAGAGAGAGGAAACCTCACCTATCTTCACCTTAACTCCTTCCTTCTCTATAGATTATTAAATATTTAGAGCTAGAAAGGACTTTGGAAGTTACAGTCTGAGTGCTTCTTTTTTAAATTGAGAATGACAATAGTTAAATGTCTAAGGGCATACAAATACTAAGTGGCAGTGACATATTTTCAATCTCCATCTTCCTATTCCAAATTCAGAACCTTTTCCACTGTACAACTTAGAAACTCCTCTCCTTTTCCTACTTAATTCTTAAGAATTCAATTCGGGTTACTTCTCCCCTCCCCTGATGTCTTCAGCAATCATTGAAAGAAACAGAAATTCTCATTACAGAGAGGAAGATAAATATCACCATTCTCTGATTCTATTGTCTACTCTGTTCCACATCTTATACCTGGGGGCAGGTATACCTGTCTGGCAAGCACTACTTAAACACTCAAAGTATGAGCATATTCTGCTTGACATACAAAAAGGAATAAATTCCTTAATACCAGATTCAAAGTACTTCAGTTGAATTCAATTTTCCCCTCTCTTTTCCCCTCCCCTGCCACATGCATACTTAAAAGAAATTCTCCCAACTAGTCCTGCCTTAATCTTAAATCTTAGAACTATTTTCTTCCCTCTCTAGGCTTAGTCCATGCTCTATTTCTTTGGGTCTTTTGAAGGGTGGAATGATAGTCATGGCATGACCTTGGCAACAATTACCTGCTTTTCCAGGAAAAGTGAATGCTAAATCCAGCTTTGGAAAATGTTCCATATTTGGTCTCTTCTTCATCCTGATTGGACTTTAACACAGAAAGAAGTTCATTCCTTAAGAATTTGTATAATAGGGGCAGTTAGATGGTACAGTGGACAGATCACCAGCCCTGAAGTCAGTAGGACCCAAGTTCAAATTTGACCTCAGATACTTAACATTTCCTAGCCATGTGACCTCGGACAAGTTATTTAACCACAATTGACTCAGAAAAAAAAATTGGTATAATATCAGAATAGCCAGCTTGTCAGAATGACAAAACTGTGAAGTAAGCATTTTGAACTTCCTGCCTCTCTTACTATTTATTCCCAGTTATTCTTTCACTCAGTAATGAGTAGACATGTTGTTACATGTCCCAGATGAAATCTGTTGTCTTATGTAATCGGAAGACCATAGTCTCTTCTCATATATTTTATTTTATATGAAAAAATTAGAATAGGGCTTGAAACTAAAAAAAACTAGAAAAAGAGCAAATTAAAATCCCCCAATCAAATTCCAAACTTGAAATTCTAAAAAGAAAAGGAGAGATTAAAAAAAATTGAAAGTAAAAAAAAACTATTGAATTAATAAATAAAACTAAGAGTAGGTTTTATGAAAAACCAACAAAATAGATAAACCTTTAGTAAATCTGAGTAGAAAGAGAAGAGGAAAATCAAATTGTTAGTCTTAAAAATGAAAAGGGAGAACTTTCCACCAATGAAGAGGAAATTAGAGCAATAATTAGGAGTTACTTTGCCCAACTTTATGCCAATAAATTTGATAACATAAGTGAAATGGAGGAATACCTACAAAAATATAGATTGCCCAGATTAACAGAGGAGGAAGAAAATTACTTAAATAGTCCTATTTCAGAAAAAGAAATAGAACAACTATTTCAACTATTAATCAACTCCCTCAGAAAAAAATCCCCAGAACCAGATGGATTTACATGTGAATTCTACTAAACATTTAAAGAACAATTAATTCCAATACTATTTAAACTATTTGAAAAAATAGGGAATGAAGGACTCCTACCAAATTCCCTTTATGACACAGACACGATACTGATACCTAAACCAGGTAGGATGAAAGCAGAGAAAGTAAATTATAGACCAATCTCCCTAATGAATATTGATGCAAAAATCAGAAATAAAGTATTAGCAAAGAGATTACAGAAAATCATCCCCAGGATAATATACCATGACCAAGTAGGATTTATACCAGGAATGTAGAGCTGGTTCAATAGGAAAACTATTAGCATAATTGACTGTGCCAATAACCAAATTAACAAAAACCATATGATTATCTCAATAGATGCAGAAAAAGCATTTGATAAAATCCAACATCCATTCCTATTAAAAATACTTGAGAGTATAGAATAAATGGACTTTCCCTTAAAATAGTCAGTAGCATCTATTTAATACCATCAGTAAGCATCATATGTAATGTGGATAAACTGGAACCATTCCTAATAAGATGAGGGGTGAAACAAATTTGCCCACTATCAACATTACTATTCAATATTATATTAGAAATGCTAGCTTTGGCAATAAGAGATGAAAAGAGATTAAATGAATTAGAGTAGGTAATGAAAAAACCAAATTATCACTCTTTGCAGATGATACAATGGTATACTTAGAGAACCCCAGAGAATCAACTAAAAAGCTATTAGAAATAATTCACAACTTTAACAAAGCTGCAGGATACAAAATAAATCCACATAAATCATCAGCATTTTTATATATCACTAACAAAATCCAACAGCTAGAGATACAAAGAGAAATTCCATTTAAAATAACTGCCAATAGTATAAAATATTTGGGAATCTATCTGCCAAGGCAAAGACGGGAACTATGTGAGCAAAACTACAAAACACTTCTACATAAAGTCAGATCTAAACAATTGGAAAAATATCAAGTGCTCTTGGATAGGTTGAATAAATATAATAAAGATGACAATACTACCTAATCTATTTATTTAGTGCTATACCAATCAGACTCCCAAGAAACTATTTTACTGACCTAGGAAAAATAACAACAAAATTCATTTGGAAGAACAAAAAGTGAAGACTTTCAACAATGAGATGATTCAAACCAGTTCCAATTGTTCCATAATGAAGAGAGCCATCTATACCCAGAGAGAGAACTATGGTAACTGAGTGTGGACCACAACATAGCATTCTCACTCATTCTGTTATTATTTGCTTGCATTTTTGTTTTCCTTCTCAGATTTTTTTCTTTCTAGATCCAATTTTTCTTGTGCAGCAAGATAACTGTATAAATATGTATACATATATTGGATTTAACATATAATTTAACATATTTAACATTCATTGGACTATCTGCCATCTAGGGAGGGGGTTGGGGAAGGAGGGGAAAATTTGGAACAGAAGGTTTTGCAGGGGTCAATGTTGAAAAATTATCTATGCATATGTTTTGTGAATAAAAAGATATAATAATAAAAATAATTTTAAAAAAGAAAAAAAATTAGAGAAAACAGTGCCATTGCAAACATTTGGGGTAGAAGTCATCCTGGGAGTTGAGGGAAATGAAGAAATAAAACTTGGATGTCATGTATTCTTTTCTGCCGGTAAGAGAGTTATCACATTTCTTTCTAAAGCTAGAACATAGGATAATAATATCTGGCACTAGAGTAGAGATTTATGTTTTCACGATACTTTGTAGTCAGTATTTCCTTTGATCTCTTTGTAATCTCATGAAGAAGATAGAGCCAGCATTATTATCACCATTTTATAGTTGAGATAATGAACTGAACTCCAGAAATTGGAATGACCAGCCCAAAGATGTTGGAACTCAACCACTGGCTTTCTGATTTGTCCAGAGCTGTTTCCTTTATATAATGAAAAACATATGATCACAATCAAAGAAGGAAAAGGGATATTAAAGAGGAATTACAACTATGATCAATCAAACCAAAGAATGAAGGGGGAAAGGTGAGGTTTGATACCTAACTTTCCTAATAACTGTATATCCTAGATGGAATAACTTCACTTTGTTCTATTTAAGTCTAGTCAAACAAGTATCCCCCAACTAGATTATGACCTCTTAATAAGACAACATCTTACGTTTTAATAATGTCTATGAGATCCTTTTGCATCCTCCCCAAAGCATGAACAGAGTACAGGAAAAAGTTTCAAGAATTTGAGTAAATGTTGCGTTACACATGCTTAAGAAAAGTAGTCTTCAAAGAAAGCTTATAGTTGTATACAAGAGAGAAGGATGAGACTTCTGTACAATTTTTAGATCCCCCGGTAGGACCTGTTCACCATCATTAACAGGATCCTCTCATAGGCCCATTTCTGTGGTTTGTTTGTACTATATATAAAATTTACTTCACTATGATCTCGTCTATTTTCTCCTCCCAAAATATGCTGCCCAGAATAGTAATCAAAGACAGACTTTGAACTGTCACCGGGCTTTCATCTTGGAATCTCAAAGAGCCTTACAGGTATTAAATAATTAATGGCCTCTAAATGGCACAAAGACTAGGCAGCTTGGAGAAGGGACTTCGTCTTATAAAAGGCCTTTTTCCTCCTGGGTGAATAAATTTTCAGCGACAATCAAAATGGTCACTGCATTTAGTATTTTTATACTATCTATTTGAAAAAAAAAAAGATACTAAGTGCTCAAGAGATAAGATACTCCTTTTCTCAAGCTTCCTTACTTCCATTCAAGTCTCAGCAAAGGTCCCATTTGTACAAAAGATCTTGTACACTCCCTACTACTCCCCTACTCCCTTATATTCCCCACCACTTCCCTAAACTGATAGCTATATATTTTTGTATTTATTTAATTCTGTATATGTTATATCCTTAATAAACTGTAAGTTCTTTGAGGACAGAGAAAGTTTTTGTTCTGTCTCTGCATCCTTGGAACTAAGCATAATGTCTTGCAGACAATGAATGCTTAATAAATCCTTGTTGAATTAAATTGAACTGAATCTCAAATTTTAAGTTCAGTATAAAGTTAGTGATCATGTTAAGTAAGCTAAAGTTAATTCTGAGAGGCCTCCATGGCCCAGTTGTGCAGAGTGAGGGCAACTATCAGAACTAACTGGGTTCTTGTCAGTGTTCTAATTCACGGACCTATCAGAAGGACTGGAGGAACCATTTAGAGATGAGGCTGAGCCACTGACAGAGTAAGGTCCCTCACCGCATAATAATGGACATACAAGAGTATTCCAAATGAATCATAGGGCAGTAGGTGAGTAAGACACTTTAGAGCCACCAAGAAATCAATCTTCCCTTAATCCTGAATCCCTTATGCAGGGTTTCTATAGAATACTCTGATCCTGTTACATATGCCTAACCTACCACCATGCCAGTAACATCAGGACAAAAGTCTTTCGGTTGGTAAATGGAACATACTATGATGTATCTGCGATAGCAATATATATATAAGGTATAATTAGGTTCTGAACACAAGTTTCCAGTCCCAAGTCGAGTATTCTTTCCCCTGCCATGGTGGATCAACCTTTAGGGCTCTTATTGCTTCTCTGCCACCTCTGTATGTTCTTGTCTGATCATCTATAAGATCAGAAGGCTGGCCTGAATGATCTCTAAGGTCACTACAAGTTTTAACAATCTTTGATTCTAAGTCTGTTGTCAGGAAGCCACCATTCTCAGTATGATTTTTCTCAGGATTGCTTTGCCAGAGCAATAATCTCTCATCTGTGGTCAGATCCACATAAAGCAAAATGAAAGGCTATGGCAAGAAATCCAGAAACTCAGGTACCTAGCATCCAAGATTTACTGTATGACCTTAGGCAAGTCATTTAACCTGAGTCCTGCTCATCCTGCATGTAAAATGGGAGCCATAATATTTCTTGACTACCTCCCGGGATGTTCTGAGAATTAATGAGATAATATACACAGAACACTTTAGGGTCTTTTGAAGAAAGATATCTAGAAATCCTCAGGACTGTTATTTAAAAAGGGAACTGTCAGAATCATATATATATTTTAAAAATTTGTTACCTACATTACCTTAACCAACTCATATTAAAATGAAAGGAGAGATTAATAATCTAATTTAATTCTCCCCATTTATGATACTGTATTACCTTTATGTTTTCATTCCATCTGGGCAGGGAAGTTCAGCTCAGCAAAATGAGCTGATGGCTTTGCTGCCTTCATAAACCATAGAAGGAGTCACAAAGCTGAGCCAGCATGACTCCTTTATTTTATAGATGAACAAAGAGATTTTAGGTAGTGGAAGCACATAGGGTTTGGCAGGACAGAACAAGAACCCAGGTCAGATGCCCAGGCAACACCCTTTCTAACACACTATTCTGATTTTTTAAAACTCTTCTAACACAGGGAGCAACAAGACAGATCAAACATTTTCATCTTCTTACATATGCTCCTTACCTTTGATTTCTTTACTCTGAATACTAGATTTAGGAATTCCCCCTACCTCCTTTCTCTCCTCCTCCTTACTTCTTTCAAGACTCTGCTTAAACATCCTCTTCTACATAAGAAGAGAGGAGGGGAATTAAGAAGAGGGGAGAAAGGAAAGAGCAAGAGAGAGGGAGAAGAGGGAAGGAAGGAAGTGGGGAAGGAAAGGGAGAATAGAGAGAAGGGGGAGACAGAGGAAAGGACTATGGGAGAAGAGGAAGAGAGGGGAGGAGAAAAAAAGGAAGAAAGGAGGAAGGGAGAGAACATAAGATTTGATAAGAAAAAGCAAGAGAAATAAGCAAAAAGGAAAAAAGAAACAAAAAAGAAGAAAGGAAACAAGAGATAAAAAAGAAAAATAACAGAGAAGAAAAAGAAGAAAGAGGGGAATCCATATTTATCCATCCCTTTTTCTTCTCCCTCCCTCTCTAAGCCAGTGAATAGTTTTAGTTTGTAAACTTATTTGAGATGCAAAAATGGCTTAGTAGAGAGAGCTGACCTGTGTGAAAAAGACCTGTTTTCCACTTCTGTCTCTTTCTTCTCTGACACTTTCTGGCTGTATGATTCAAAACCAACTTATTTAAACTCTCTATGCTTCCCTATTTGATAAATGGTCAAAGGATATGAACAGGCAGTTTTCAGATGAAGAAATAAAAGATATCTACCATCATATAAAAATGCTCTAAACATTATTGATTAGAGAGATGTAAATGAAAACGACTCTGAAATACTATCTCACACCTCTCAGATTGGCTCTAATAAAACAGAAAAGAAAAATGCCAAATATTGGAGAGGATGTGGCAAAATTGGGACACTGATGGTTGGTGGAGTTGTGAGCTGATTCAACATTCTAGAGACCTATTTGGAACTATGCCCAAAAGGCAATAAAACTGTGTACATCCTTTGAACCAACAATACCACTACTAGGTCTGTATCCCAAAGATATTTTTAAAAGGGGAGGGAGAACCAATGTATACAAAAATATTTGTAGCAATTCCTTTTGTAGTGGCAAAGAATTGGAAATTGAAGGGATTCCTATCAATTGGAGAATGGCTGAATAAGTTGTAGTTGTTATTATTTGTCCTTCTTTCTTAAAGAGGACCATGATATCAGGGAAATGATACCATGACATGCAAGTAAATTGGATTTGAATGAGGGAAGGCTGGGCAAAGTCACACTGACTCACTTTCCCCTCTAGAACCATCTCAGTCCAGAGACAATATATAGCTCAGAACGACTGCATGAAATCCCTGGATGAAATGGGAGACTTGGACCTTTTTAAGCTAAGATCTTCAACAATTCTCAGTTTGACTGAGGTCTGCCCTTTGGTGATTAAGGCTAAATAGCAATTGAGGTAACGAATCTCCTCTTTTGCTTAGTCTAAAAAATCTAAATAAATAAATGAATGAATTAATGAGTGAATCTGGGAGGGAAAGACTCTTAGGGTTTCTGGTTAAAGCAGAAATAACTGCTAATTACATTCAATCTGAATCAATCAGGACCCAAACAATGACCAAATGGGGCTTAGCCTGGGACCTTTTGGTGGGCATTTAGAATCAGATTGGTTTTGGGTGAAAGCCTGGTTCTTTTAAAGAAAGAAATTTAGTCAGTAAAGCTCAAGATATCTTGGTAGGGTTCAAAGGTGTAAAAGAAGTGGGGGAAATGCTTTTACTGTATTAAGAGGAAGTTGGAGTGTATTTGCTAACATAGTTTAAAAAAAAAGTAGGCTTGGAATAAAAAAAGACTTGGATTCAAGTTTAGTCTCTAACATTTACTAATTTCATGAATTAATTATTAGGACAATTCACTTGGACTTTACATTTTGATTTTAATCATCTGCAAAATGAGGATAAATATTAAAGGTCACTTAATTCTGAATTATTGTTATGATTCTATGCATTCATTACCTATCCTCACTTTGGAGTATCACTGGATACTCCAAAGGTATCCAGCTACCACTGGACTACCTTCAGCCTCCCCAAACTACATAGTCCAGGGCTCCAGCTACTTCTTGATAATTGTAAAAACCTCCAATAGAATGATAACCATTTGTCTCCCCTGTATCTACCCCTCTGATGGCAGAAAATGTTCTGAGGGGAGTGTGTGAGTTAGAGGCAACAGCCAGGGAGACCTTCCTGTGTAACAGGTAATGGACTGCTATAAAAATGATGAATAGGCAGATTTCAGAAAACCTTGGAAAGACTTACATGCAGTGATGCAGAGTGAAATGAGCAGAACCAGGAGAACATGAAACATGGTAACAGCAATATTGGATTGCTATTCTTAGTAGCTATTCTTAATACAAACATTTAAGACAAATCCAAAGGATTTAAGATGAAAAATGTCATCTATCCCCAGAGAAATAATTGATGGGGTCAGAATGCAGATTGAAAAATACTATTTTTCACTATCTGTATTTTTTTTCATGTCCCCCCCTTTAGATCTGTGTCTTCTTTCACAACATGACTAATATGGGAATTTGTTTTGCATGACTGAACCTGCTTACAACAAATTGGTTACTCTCTCAAGGAGAGGGGAAATGAGGGAGGGAGAAGTAAAACTTGAAACTCAAAAATTTTTCAAAAAATTCAAAAATTCATTACATGTCATTAGAGAAAAATAAAATATTATTTAAAAAATAAACTTTATGTTTCACACAATTCTCTAAGACTATAAGCTGTAGGATATTTTCTGATTTTTCTTGGTAAAAAGAATTTCCTCACTAGGAATTCCTAATATGAATTAAATAACAAGTCTAGGTCACTTTTTCCTTAATATTTCCAGCTTTAAATTTTCCATTAAGTGAATATTTTCCCTCCACTAAGTGAACATTAATTTTTCTATCTATAGATTTTACTCATCTACTGAAATCCTACTTTTGATAACCAGCAGAAATTTTTTCATTAATGATACAATTTTTATATATAACAGTTCAAGTTCAATTGGCCTTTAAGGGCCTCTATGGAATAAGCAAATTTTCAAAGCATTTTGAACTTGATCTATCACTATATATGAATCAATTTTCATGGTGGATTTAAAAATTACATACTTAGGAAAAAAAGTAGAAGGAGAGAAAGAGAAATCATTCTCAGCCATGGCACTGATGTTTTTCAATTTTTGGAAGTATAGCTTGAAAAAGTAATGCAAGTACTACTGAAATAAAGGCCATAAAATACCTTGAGGAAACATGAAAAGTGTGCTCCCATCACACTGAGAGACATCCTGAAATTAATTGCTAATGAAGCCCTGAAAATAGGAAACATATTCTTCCTTCCCTGCTTCCTCCTTCCTCTTCCTCCTCTTCTTTCCTTTGTTCCCCTTCTTCCCCTATCACCAAAGCAATAATTTAATTTCCTGGAGAATTCAAAGGGATTTTAGGGGTGATCCAGTTCAACCCCCCAGCCTGTGCTGGAATCCCTGTGAAAGCTTCTTTTTCAGGTGGTTACCAAGTTTCAATGAGGCTGCTTTAAAAGGTCTGGGACTAGTTATTTTGCATACCAATTTATATTCTATTTCATCAGATTCCATTTCCTATGACTGTGGTCTTTGCATCAACTTTCCTTCCATGATTACAATGAACCACCTTGCTCACTTCTGCCTCATGAATTTTTTCTTTTGTGATTCTTGCTTACACACCATCTTTTAGATAAGAATTTTTCTGACATCCCCCCATTTCCAGTTGGTATTATATCCCTCTCTAAATTACTTCACGTTTGTATTATATTCCATATACATATGTGCATTACACATATATAGTATATAGACACATATGTTTTGCAGATACCTACATACCTGAGTTACACATTTGTATGTGTATGTGTGTATGTGCTGTACTCTCTAAGACATATTGTCCTTTTGAATAGAATGTAAGCTTTTGAGAGCAAGGATGTTTTTTTTTTATCCTCAGTACTTAGCATAATTTTTGGTGCAGAGAAGACACAGTAGGCACTTGACTGATTACAATATTTTTCCTCATATTGAGGGGAGAATTTTTCTCCTTGTGGCTACCTTGCCTTGACCCTAATATTGTCATCCAAACTAACACAGAACAATCCTAATCTATCTGCCTCATGACAGTCTTAAAAACATTTGCAGAGAGCTATCATGATGAGAAAAGTTTTTGTTTCTTTGAAACAAACATGCTCTGTTCTTGTTAGCTATTTCTCATACGAAATAGTTTGAAGCCTTCTTAGCATTCAGGAAAATCACCTTCCGTTTATCAACATCCTTCTTAATGTGTGACCTCCCAAATTTAGTATAGCACTTTAAATGTGATTTTGTCAATACTCAAAACATTGCCTCTTTTCTTCCATTCATTATACTTCTATTAATATAGCCTTAGGTTGTATTAACTTTTTAGAGAAGCCCCATTACACTATTGAATCACATGGAGCTTGCTGTCGATCAAAACCCTTAATATTTCTTACACAACTGCTTTCAAGACATGTCTCCAAACCTATACTCATGTAGTCAGGTTTTTTTTTTGAAATTATGAGTAGGAAATTATATTTATCCCTTTAAAATGTTGGTTTCCTAATTTTGACTCATCTCAAACTATCAAGATTATTTTGATTTTATGCCATGAGACATCGTAACTACCCTTCACAGTTTGGTGTCAAGGGCATAATTTGATAAACTATTCTATACCATCTAAGACATGAGTAACAGTGTTGAATAGGACAGAGTCCAGGAAACTGTCTTACAGTACTCACTAGAGATCTCTCTCTAGACTGATATTCTTTCATTAATCTAGACTTTTTAGGTATAATTACTTAACCAATTATCCGCCATCCCTTATTTCTGCATCTTGATCTTAATGATCACCGAATCATAGAATTTCAGAGTTGGAAGAGACTAAAGTGAACAAAGTAGCCCAACCCATATATAAAAGGAATCCCATCTATAACAAACTCAACAAGTGGTCATCTAGTTTCTGCTTCATGATCTTCATGATCTACCACCTCTCAATGTAGCTCATTTCACTTTGGAACATGTCTAAATTTTTAAGAAGATTTTGGTTTTTTCCCATATCAATTCAAATTTTATTTAAAAAAATTTCTACCAAGTGTTTCTGGTTCTCTGGGGCCACTCTCATGCTTTTTCCACATGACAATCTTTCAAATACTGCAAGTATATTTCTTCTCCAAAGTGTTTTTTCTCCAGTGTAAACATTCCCAGTTTTTTCAACATATCCTCATATGACATGGTCTCAACACTTTTTATCATCTTAGTTGTCTGACTTTGGACTCTTTTTGTCTTATTTGTGGTCTTAAAAAGTAGTACCCCAAATTTGAACATAATATACTCCAGACGAGGTCTGATGACTACAGAGTATCAAGAGACTGTCATCTGCTGGTAAACTGTGATTCCTTAGAAGACATCATGGATAATCACATGATCACATATAGAAATCTGCACTGACTTTAATCATACAAATTTCTGATCTAATAGCACTATTATATGATTGTGATTTTAAAATGATAGGAAGTTAATTTGGCATGATTTATTTTTGGTATTTCCTAATGATCACCATTCCCCTTTGAAAATAATCTATGATTTCTTTTTAGAATTTTCCGGGGGATCAACATTAGATTCCCTGGCATAGAAGAGGAAAGCAGCATAGGAGTTTTCCAGACTAATTTTCTCTATAATATATTTAACACTGCTTCATCCAGCTCAGACATAACATTGGATATAATTGTAAATTCATTTTTGCTCCTTATATCTCTCAAAAAAGGGGCAGGTCTGTCTGACTTTTAAAATGTAAAACTCACAGCCAGACCAATGAATTCAAATCATTTACTTCAAACATATTGACATCTTGCTCTTGTCTGAGATGCTTAACCATAACTCTTTAAACTTTGCCCACTAAGTTCATTCTAGTGATTATTTCAACCCAATTTAGTAGCATTTTTTTTCTCATCCTACTCAGAGTGGTACACTATAAACCCTTTACCCTGATTTTTTTTCTCTATATGCATTGTTCCTTCTGTTATTATAATATATTAATTATAATTCTAAGTAGTGGGCCAAGGGAAGCTTAAACTTTTTGTAAGGAAAGGATAAGAGCAATGCCATTATGGAAGTTGTAATACTAACCTTCAATTCTGGAATCTCCTCTTTGTTATGGGGTATCTTCATTCTTATCTTCCTCAAAACTACCATGTTTCTTAAATATTTAGAATCCCCTAGAAACTTCTTGCTCATATGTCTAGGCACTTAATCCCCCCCCTTTTTTTCTCTTTTTGAATATATAATGAATATATAATGTTGAATAGAATTAGGTTTCAAAGACGACTATATATGATATATTCCCCTAAGTGTCAGGGTGATGTTTGATGGATGAAGTTTGTCAAAGTCCTTACTAAAGTGTTGCACCCCAAAAAAGAACTCAGTATTCCAGATCTACTTAAGCAGAAATGGGAATCAAGAATCTGTTCATAAGGATTGCTGTGGGATACATATTGGCTTAGTTTTAAATTTAATGCCATTTATTTTTATTGCATTTTTTTTATTAATTTTGCTAAATATTTCCCAATTACATTTTAATCTGGTTCAAGCTACTTGGGAATGTCTCTGCTATAGATGATGTTTAACCATGGTAGATTACAGCATGACTATTACAACCTTCATTCTAAGTATATGAAGCTAATAATAATATGTATTAATGTAAGTAAAGATGATAGCTTTTTTTGGTTGCCATGCCATATTCAACAATATTTTAAGCTTATAGTCAACTAAAACCCACAGATCTTTTTTCAATCAATTATTATTATCTGTTCTGTCTATATTAAAATACAAATATAGCACTTTATATTTATTCATATTAAAATTGGTCTCATTGAATTTGGGCTATTATTTTAGAATATCAAAATCTTTAAATTTTAACTTCATTATCCATTGTTAGTTATTCCTCATATCTTTGTACTATATGCAAATAGGAAGGAGTTGCATTCCATTTCTGTCTTCATCCAAGTCATTGATAAAAATGCTGAATAACATAAGGCAAAGGACATGCATCTAGGGTACTTCACTTGACATATCCTTCCAGGTTCACATCAATTAGTAACTATTTGTCTCTGTTCAATATATCAGTTTTCAATCTGCCTAATTGTACTATTGTCAAATCTTTGATAAAAGGACATATAATAAAGTTTAACAGATAATCAACCTGTTGGTAAATGTTTATTTAACACCTATTATGCCAGGTACTATGCTAAATAGGGATACAAGTACAAAAAAAAAAAAGAAAGATAGTTCTTAATTTTAAGGAAATTGCAATCTAAATGGGGAAAACAATACAACAGAAATCTAAGTTGGTCAGAAAAATCCCAAAGTAATGCAACCAGGTGAGAAACAACTTAAGTATCTCTTTAAATGGAGGTTCAAGGTTCTTAGTCCCACCCTCCCATCAGAAAGGCAGAGGATAAAACAAAAATTTGTTTTATTTTAGTTTTAGTTCTGTATTCTCTCCCCTCCCCAACCCATCCTCCCACATTGAGAAAGCAAGACAAATTCTTATTAAAAACAAGTACAATATATTGAAGAAAAAAATCACATTTTCGATGACCAAAAGCCAAAATAAACAGCAATAATAACAAAACAATCTGTACTGTGAATTCATCATCTCTCTATGAGGAGGGGGTAAACATATTTTTTTCATTTTGAGCCCTCTGGAATTGTGGTTGGTCATTGTATTGATCAGGGTTCTCAGGTCTTTCAAAGTTCTTAGCCTATGATATAAACTAATCTTTCCAAAAACTCAATTAAATTATTTTGGAATTACATTTTTAAGTTTGGAACTACCTTTCTCCCTTTCTCTCTCCTTCCCTCACCCTACCTTGCACTAAAGAAGGCCATCATTTGACATACATGTGTGTGTGTATTTACACATACATATGTTTATATATGTATATATATATATATAAAACCATAGTATGCATACTTTTCTTTAAATAATATTGCTATTACTGTATATGATATTCTCTTAAATCTGCTCATTCACTCTTCCTTATTTCATGGTTTTTCTAAACCCAACATGTTCATAATTTCTTACAGCATGGCAGTATTTTGTCATAATTATATATCACAACTTGTTTAGCCATCCCCCAACTGATGGATATCCCCTCAATTTACAATTCTTTGTTATAATAAGGGAGCTGATATAAATATTTTAGAACAAAGAAGTTCTTTTCCTTTGTTCCTGATTATCCTAGGAAATGTACATATACACAGTTTTGTAACTCTTTGGGCATAATTTCAGATTCTTCTCCAAAATGTTTGGAGCAGTTCTCAGTTTAACTAACAGTATATTAATGTCCCAATTTTTTAATATCCCTTTTAGAATTTGTCATTTCCCCCTTCTATTATTTTATTCAATCTGATAGGTATGAGATGATATCTAAAAGTTGTTTCAATTTGCATTTCTCTAATTAATAAAGATTTAAAGCACTTTTATTTGACCATATATTATTTTTATTTCTTCCTCCATAAACTATCTGTTCATGTCTTTTAAACATTTACCAATTGGTTAATGATCCATATTCTTATAAACATGATCTACTCTTAAAGGCTATTTCCCCATGCCGTACATATAGTCACCTATAATTAATATTAAAAGAGTAATGTTCATTTTTAAAAGTGAAACCCTTATGTTTTGAGGCAGAAAACATACTAATGTTGATGGAAAACATTTTGTCTCATTCTTCTCTATACTCTCAGATGGTATTAAATATGTTCTCTGAAACTATAAAAAAAACAAAACAAAAACCTTTCTGTATTTGTCCTTTATTCTTCACTAGCATGAGATTGATTTTAGGCTTGAGAGAGAATTATCCTCATGTGGCTGATTTGGTGTACAAAATCAACAAGATACTACTGTCTGTGTCCTGGGTACTAGTGATACTAGAAGTTCCATGTGTAGAAGACTGCTTCAACATGTTTAGACAGAATATAAAACTTCAGGACCAAGGACAGATCCCAAGGGCCTTTAACAAGAAATTTCCCTTCAAGCTAATATTAATCTCTCAATGACTATCCTTTGTCTTCTAGTTAGTTCTGACTCCACCAAACATACACATACAAACATACATATAGTGTATATCTTGCCAACAAATACAGCATAAGAAACTTTGAATTCTTATGACTATCTAGACCGTATCCCAGAGAAAATGAATGAACTGAATTCTTTTCTAGTTACTGAGAAAGTTAGAAAAGTATTTTAATGAGTTGATTATTAAATGGTCCCCATAAATAATGATTAAAAATGATTGAATTCATTGTTCTCTATGGCTTCTTCTGTCATCATAATACAATATGGACCAGAAGTTCCATTTTGATAAGTGCCTTATTGAAAGAGGATATTTTCTTACCAAGATTTTTTTCTGAGTCTTTTTCCCTCTCCTCTTGACCATAGTGGCAGAAAACTCTTCCTATTTTTTTCAAACATTAACTCAAGAGAAAATGCTATCAGTGATGATTTCAGCAGTCACATACAGCAATTGCAGGACCATAGCTTGACAAGTGACATTTTATTCCCTAAGGTCTTCTTATGGAAAACTCAGAATGGTTTGAGATGTAGTGATGACACAAAGTTGGAATAGATAACATATTCTAGAGGACAAAAATCAGGATTCTAAATGATCTTGACTGGCTGGAACATTGAGCCTGAAACCAAACAAGATGAAATTTAACAAGGATAAAGTCCTACATTTAGGATTTTTATGGCACACATCCAGAATAAGAGATATGAGTTGGCAACATGTTCATGTGAAAAATACCATGCTTTAGTTGACCACTGTGAATCAACATTAGGATTCAGCTACCTCAAGAGCTGTGTCCAGATCAATAGTATCATTATGACCTAATTTTCTTAGAGAGTAAGAATATTGTGTTCATTTTTGACTGATTTATTTGAAGAACATTGAACAACTGGCATGTATCCAGATAAAGGTGACAGAAGGTGAGAAATATAAAAAACATATTGTATAATAATTGACACATATAGGTCTTTTAAGTTCACAAAGTGATTTGTATAGATTTTCATCTGATATTCACAATTATCCTGAAAAGGATAGGGAATCACATTGGAGCTAGAAACTTCTAGATTTTAGAAGTTTCATAGTTCAACCCTTTTATTTTACAAATTGGGAAGGTGATACCCAGAGAGGTAAAGTTAATTGCTCAAGGTCACAACTTAGTAAATTACAGTCATTTGAGTTTAAGTTCTCTGACTTCAAATAGAGTATGGTTTCTACCTTAATATTCTGCATAGGACATGCAAAAATATTGTTTTCTAAAAGGCAGTATTATCCCCATTTTATAGCTGAAGAAATTACAAGTCAATCAGATTAATTAACTTGCTCATGGTTACAGCTAGTAAATATTAGAAGCAGGATTTCACTCAAAGTCTCTCCTGACTCTGGAATTCTGCCTACTTGATTATATGTACTCCTTAACCTCAGTCACCATCATTCTTATTCTCTTTCTCTTCTTCCTCCTCCTTCTTTCTCCTCTTCCTTTTCCTCCTCCTCCTCCTCCTCTTTTTCTTCCTCTTCCTGCTTCCCCTCTTCCTCCTTTTCATCTCTCTTACTTAGGAATGACTCCCTAATTGGTGGTCTCCATACTTCAAGTCTCTTCCCACTCCAGTTCACTCTCCTCCCTCAAAGAGCTGCCAAAGTGATTTTCCTTAAACATAGATCTGAACATATTACTCCTCTAGACAATAAACTGCAATGCCTACCTATCACTTCTAGGTCCAAAAATAAACCTTTCTTTATGTATATCTAGACCTCTCCTATCTGGACCTAGACTATCTTGCCATATTCATTACATATTGCTCTCTCCCCTGTATTGTATGGCCTGGCCTATTATTTCTTAACGTTTGTGAATATATGTATGATTCATACTTTGACAGCCAGGTAATGCCTGTGGACTATATCTCAGAATGTTTGTCAATACATAAAATAAAATACATAGGATTATGAAGGAAATCAGCTATATTGAAAAATAACTAACAGTACACATTAAAAACAAACAAGGTCATGGACACCAGGTTTAAAATATCTGATTTAATTAAACTGGCCTTCTTTCTGATTCTCACATATGGTATTACATCTCCCATCTCCTTTTGACCTGGCTATTTCCCAAGCCTGAAATACACTTCTCTTTCTTTCCCCTGGCTCATAGAATCCCCCTTTCCCCCTAAAGATGCAATAAAATCATCATCTTTTATATTTTGCATTTCCAGATTCTTTCTATTCCTAGTTCCTGCCCTCCCTCCCTTTTTTGGATTCAACCACCTTATATTGATTTATTGTTATTTTGTATATTCTTACTTATGTATCTATCTCCCTTCTTGGATTGTAAGGTCCTTAAAGTCTCCTCTCATGGGCTGTTTTATTAAAAATTCTATCCCCAGAAAGAAGCACTATTTTGACATAATAGCAGACACTTACACAAGTAGCTAGGTGATACAGTGCACTAGTCTTGGAGGGGAGAAGGATTCAGTTCAAATTCTTCCCCACATACTTATTAGCTATGCAAGCCTGGCTAAGTCATTTCTGCTTTCCTTACTTTCCCCATACGTTAAATAAGAATAATAGTAGCATTTAGATCACAGGGTTGTTTTGAGGATCCAAAAGGATTACATATGTAAAATGTTTTACAAGTCTTAAAGCACTACATAAATTTTAGCCACTATTACTGTTGTTGTTATTTTTAATATGATTATTATATAACAGCTGAGGGAATTGGAGATGCTTAACCTAAAAAAGAAAAGCTTGATAGTGATCTCAAAATATTTGAAGAGCTATTAAGTGAAAGAGAAAAATCCCTTGTCCTGAATTATTCCAGACAGCAGCACTCAGGCTAAGGTTAAAGAGAGATTTGACTGACAATTAGGAAGAACTTTTTGACAATGAATCCTGCCTAGCTATGAACTTGGCTGCCTCATCCATTACAATCTACTTCCCAGGGATAACGAACAAACATGTATTAAAATAAGTGATGCTCTTATGTGCTAAGTGGCAATGGAAAGTGAATAGCTTTTACGAAAGCATCAAATACAGTAGACAAATTATATTAGGCCTCATACTATTGTAAAACTCTCATTTGATCTAAGAGGAAAAAAATTCTACAGTCAGTGCCCTAAAGTCAATTACACTCCTCCCAAAAAACAGAATGGAAAGGGGGCTGAGATATGTTCTTGTTTATAAGTCCAACTCCTTTGCTATAAATAGATAATGAGTCCATTTTCTCCATGACATTTGTTTCAGAAATGGGTACCTGACAAGGCCCAAACACTACTGCTTCTCTCTGAATCAGAATCATTTATGAGACTCCACTTCCCAAATAAGAATTTTATTTTGCTGCCATCTTTTTTTTTAAACAAAAGTCCCTGATGAAAATTGAAGGATGGTTGGTATACAGAAAGTTTCCACTGCCAGCCTGATTCCTCTGAGCTAAGAAGCAGTAAAAGCAGAAGAAAAAGAGAGAGAGGAGCTCTATTTAGTAAGGCTTTTAAACTACATGACTAGAGTTCAAATTTGGGTTTGGAGGAGGGAGAGAAGCAGAGAAAAGAAGGAAATTATTCATCTGAGATGCCATGAGACTGAGCTGATTTTAGTCATCCATGGAAGAATCAAAATGTCTTCAGCAATAAAAAAGAAAGACCTGCCTTCCCTAATAGAAGTGAGTTTATTAGACCTCCTCTATTGTAACAATTTAACTGCCATCAATATTCTTTTTCGAGAATTCACACTGATTACTTTGTCACTGATTCTAAGATGAGATTGGTTCTCATTTTCTTGTCTTGGTCAACTCTGCCAGAGGCCTTAGTGGTCACAGGTGAGTGAGAATGGAGCAGAGATGGTTGGCTTATTCTCCCCTGAGTTCTTTTCCCCCTGTGTGAATATTATTTCTAGACTGATTGCATGATAATGTTCCATCTTCAAACACAAAGTGCACACCTCTGACCAATCATCAGTAGGAAAGACCTTCTGAGTGATTTTCTCAGTAACTATAACAACTACATTTCTTTTGCAAAGAATTTTATAAATCTTTTTTTCTCACAACCACCCAGGGAGGGCACACAGTAAAAACAGTGTTATTTTTTCTTAAGAATAATAATTATAACTAGAACAGGCTGTGTTTAGTTTGTGGAGGGGATATCTGAGGGGGTAAAAATACCACAGAACTCTCTCTATATTCACCTGATGCTCAGGATTATGAATAAGGGGCATAGGCAGTGAATAAATGCACATCCTTAGACTTCTGAAGCTGCATCAGAGGCCTGTCAGTTTCTGTCAGCTAGGAAGATAGGGGTTCTTGCTAAACCTGAAGAAACCAGTCTCATGGATATCAATTAGTAAGATTATCTCCCTGCTGCAAATAGCTTGATGAGAAAGAAAATGAAGTTACAAGCAGGAGCCCAGTCCAGTTGTTTGTAAAAACCAGGCCTGAAATATAGGACAGAACCTTTCCCAGGAGCACGATAAGCACTGACTCCACAGACCCCACACCTGAACACTTAACCCTCTAACTTATTCATATAAACATTAAAGTTATATAAATTGATCGGAAAGCTCAGGAAAAGATTAATAACAAAAAAAATAATAATTGGTTTTTATATAGTACATCAAGTTTTAGAAAGTAGGATATATTAATTATGCTATTTGATGCTCAAAACAACTGTTAAAGTGATGGACATCATCATTTCCATTTTATGGGGGATAATCAAGGATCAAAAAGCTTGAGTGATTTTATTATGCTCACATTGTAAAAAAGCACATGGGGCTGGATTTGAACTCAGGTTTTTTTTTTCCTGACTAAGACTACAATTATGTGGATTTAGAATTAGCTGAATGTCCAGAACCAAAGAATAATCTATAATGTTTTGATAACAACTCTTATGAAGTTCCCCAAGGGGTTATGTGTTTGTTGTTGTCCTTGGTTAACACTTGTATCAATAACTAGTATAAAAGCATAGAAAGTAAATTTTGCACATGTTAGAAAGTGAGGAGACTGCACTAATAGAGTCAGGATCCAAAAAAGCCACATCTCAGTAGGCTAGATCCCTGAGCTAAATGCAAGAGCAGTACATTTAATAATTTTTGATCTTAGAGTTGTGTTTAGAAATCAACTTTGCAAGTATAAGATAGGAGAATCATGTGTAGAAGGTCATTCATCTGAAAAAATATTGGGGGTGGGAGAAATTAACAGTCTGTAAGTTCCAAATGCATCAACAGCGTGATATAGCTAGAAAAGTATAAAGCATAAAAGCATATCATAAAATCATAAAGGGAACACAAGCTTAAAGTACATCAAGAAAAACACATTCCACTTCAGCATCTTTGTGTTTGGTGATAAATACCATACATGAATAAGGATCCTCTAGAATCTAGTGAACTTCCAGAAGAAAGTGACCAGGATGGGGAAGGGTCTCAAGAAAGTACAATATAAGGATGGTTTGAAGGACAAGGAAGGATGAGTAAATTGGAAAAGAGAAGCCTTGAGTGGGAGTGGGGACAAGGAGATGGAGTGTAATAGCTGTATTCAAGTTTCTGTAGATTACAAAGGTGTCAAACTCATACTCATAGGTTATAAGCTCCTCAACCCCCATAAAAATAAAAAGCAACAGCAAATGGGACCTAAATCAGATTAAAATCTCATGGGAAATATCTTATAAAGTGAATAAGTACAATATAGATACTGCTAATTTGTGGATTTCTGAGTCAACATATAGAAGACAAAGCCCCTTATAATTTAGCAGTCCTGTTTCCATTTGAACATGACAACTGTTGTAGAATCTTGTCAAGGCATAGGCTGGAATAGATGGTTTCTTGTGCCCTATCCATATTGTAATTTCATGGAGCTGAAGAGAAAATCATCAGAAGGGAACGGGAATCTGGAAGTTTGAATTCTAGCTTTGACTCTGCCATAAATAAGCTGCATCACCTTTGAGCGATTCCCTTAATTTCTCTGGGCAATACTATAACATAATAAATATAGCAGAAGATAATATAACATGGATTATACCTGATAATATTTAAGGTTTCGTCTTGTGATATTATGCCTATGGCACCTTAACTGAGCAGTAATAACAGACGCAAGTGGGGATGAACTCCATGATCCATAATCTAAATTTTGAAGGGATTTCCTGGATCAAAGATTCCTGACTTATTTTATACATAAGGAAACCAAGATAGACTTTAAGTGACTTTTCAAAATCATATAAATGGGCATGAGAATAGGATTTGAATCTGGATCCTCTCACTCCAAAATCAGTACTCTTTTCATGGCAGCCTCAAAAGCCCAGGACTCTAAGCCCCAGCTTAATTCAATGTAAGACAAACCCTAGTTCCATTCTTCCTTTCCCCTGGAAGTTCTCAGTTGCTAACTGGTCAAATTCTCCCATGTGACATCTTCATTTCCTCTCCTTTCCTGTAATGTAAATGTGTCTGTAAGTACGAAGATAAGTAGAGCAAGAACCAAACACAACACATTCTTCCATTTTCCAGAAGGAGAAAGCCACAATGGTGGGCCAATAAACAGGGCCCTTAATGTTCTGGCTGAGGTTCACTTAAACACTTATCAAGCAAAAACTCCTCTCCAATTCCAGCAACATCTTTGCCAGTATAACAACAATGGCTGAGCTCCAGGCAATGGAAAGAGAAAAAAACCAATATTACTGGGATATAATCCAATCCTGGCAGCCTTAAACAGACGAAGAAAAACACATGTTATGCCTCTGCTCTGGGTATTAACTTTTTCTAACACTGCATTTCAAGGCCTGCCTATCCCTACAAAAGAAGGAGAAAACAAATCCATCTTTTTGTGTTGAGATCCCACAAGGTGACTGAGTTCTCCAAAGCTTCACATTCACCTTTAAAAAGCTCACAACCCAGGCTTATCTGATTGGAAAAGTTTATTCAGCTTTACTTATAGATGTGATAATTTAACCAAGAGACCAAATTTTCAGAGAAATCCCATCACATGCCAGTCTTGATTAATCAGAGGATCCCAGCCCACAACAAGCAGTTAACTGCATTAGGAGGATGGGGACCAGCCGTCATCATGAAACACATCAGAAGTGGTGTGAGATTAAAGAATAAATGAGCCAAGCAATATCCTTCAAAAGGCAAATCAGAGCCAGGGCAGAGAAGGGAGTGAGGAGGAAGGGGAATATGAAAGCAATGTGGCACCAAGGAGAGAGAGCAATGTCTTTCTACACTGGCCATCTTTAGAATTTTAGTATTGTAATTAGAAGAACCCAGGGATGACTTCCTGTTTGACAAAGCCCTGGAACATGACCCCTAAATTGATTTTAAATCCCTGTTCTGAGAAAACTGAAATGATAAAACAGAGCACCCTTTAGAGACCATCTGCCACAAGCAGCCCAACAGATGGAGGCTTAAAACTCCGTTAGTCTTTAGATGGACGTAGTTTTTGTTTAAACTTCAAGGGAATTTACAGGTGTTAAATGAGTTCCCAGAAAATGGACGTCTTTGTCTTGTTGCAGACTATAAAAAAAAAGACTGAACTCTGCTGGTCTGCTAAAATACAGTCTGACATATAATATCACCAAGTCAATCCCACATTTTGCATTTGGGATCTTAGAAAATGAGATATTCTTGCATCAGATGTGGTACAGATACACAGCATATTTTATTGACTTGATCAAACAAAAGTAAAAATGATTTGCCCTCCTTTTTTTTTTCTAAGAATGCACAGGTAGAAAGCTTGTGGAAAATGCCATAGGCTTAGTTTTCTTACAAACTCATTGTTAATTTCTTACATGACTTAGGGCAGAGAAATCAAATCAGCAGTCAGCAAGACTAATTTCAGACAACTGACAGCCCTTCCCCCCAAAGTCATATAATGTAGCTCTTTTCTTCTTCATTAGACAGATTTATAATTAGGTTAACAAGGTAAAGAATGAGAAACATGCATTTAGGATAGTTTTGAAAAGAGATCAGGGCTAGAAGCTTAAACTTAAAACACTGAGAATTTATTTACTATCACCCAGAATGTTCTTCTTTACTCTTCTTACCTCTGGCTTGAGCTCATAATCTATTTAGAGTACATGTCTAAAGTGTATATAATGACAGATTCACTGCAATGCAATATCTATATAAATGCAAGACACAACAAAGACAGTCTGTATTTTTTTATCCTCTTTGTTTTTCATATATGGATTGTCAAAATGATCACTTTTTAATGCAGTCCTTGAGCAGACTCCATAGTGTTTGGAAGATGATTGGTAATATCTTCTCAAAGAAGATAATTTGGATAATCTCATTATCAGTAAGAAATTCTTCTATTTCAATTCTGTGTAAAGCCATTCTCTATAACACTGCAAACATTCAAGTCGGCTGCTATCTAACTCGAAATACATTTTTTAAAACTCTTATCCCCTCTGGTGATGGCATACTGCTGTGAGGGTACACTTCAGAAAAAAATTAAAATTGTAATTGATCCAAAAGGAAGCAAAAAGATGCATAATGGGTACAAATAGGGTCGCAACATATTAGAAAAAAATGACATTCACAATAAGAGGCACAAAAGATACAAGATCCTCGATTTAGAGCTGGAAACTAGCTCAGAGCCCACCTCGTCCAACCTTTTCATTTTAGAGAGGTTAAATCATTTCCCCAAGGTCATACAGGTAATGAATGTGAGGGTAGGATTAAAACCAAGGCTCTCTGATTCCAAATCTGGCACTCTTTCCAATGTTCATCATTAATTACATTTGCTAGGCAGCCAATTCCAGCATCACCTTTGTCACTTCCTTGCCAAGAAGGAATATGGAGGTAAGGATGAGGGGAGATGGCCATATGGATTTTATATGATCACTTCAGGTATTTTTTAGTAGAGACTTAAAATGCCAGCTCATCATTCTCCCTCCTCTTCCTCATTGTCAAATCACTGTCCAACTCCAGCTACTTGGACCTTATAATGGTAATAAGGGGAAAGGGGAGTGGAGAAGCAAGGAGGAAACAAAGCATGAGCTCGGCAGTTCCCGTATCACTTTTTCCTGATAAAGTCAGGAGAAGTTTTCCTTAATTGGCTTACCAGCAAGCCAAGTTTGAACCAAGGCAACTATCCAGGTCTCCAGACTTCCACCCTAATATGTCAAGCCATTGCCCTTCAGGCAGTTTTTCATACTGAAAGGAAAACATACATTACTTCTGTCAGCTAATCAAAGCTTCATGCTTTATCTCCTTCCATGGAAGGAGGGTCCATTCCCAACAATGAGCAAAGGAACTCTAGAATACAAAGACATGAAATAAGTATGGAACCCTGAACAGAACCATAACTAGGATGGCAGAGCAGCTCCATAATGCATAGAGCACCAGGCTTGGCGTCAGGGGACTCTTCTTCCTAAGTTCAAATCTGCCCTCAGATACTTACTTACTAGAAATCTGCCCTCAGATACTTACTTACTAGCTGTGTGACTTTGGGCAAGTCTTATTTGCCTCAGATTCCTCATCCGTAAAATGAACCAGGGAAGGAAATGGTAAACTACTCTAGTATCTTTGCAAAGAAAACTCCAAATGGGATTATGAAGAGTTCATGAATGAGAAATGACTGAACAATGTCACTAGTATGAGAGTTTTAGTCCTGGGTGCTGACAAGTGGTATATTTTTTTTCTCCCTTCTGCTTTCTCCTTCTCTTCAGAAGTACTGATTTACATCTCAAATTCATAGTGTGAATTCTCTGGAATATTCTCCAGCATTGAAACTGGGGTGAATTCTTCAGTACTTCCTATCTCTGCAATGGAATTTTCTTTCGGTGCAATAATTTCTGCTTAGTGGTCCTAGCCTTTAAGTATTTTCTAGATCCCTCTCCTTACCTTTATCACCTACATTTATCCAACAGTCTAGGAGTACCCTAGAGCATGGAATTAAGAGTCAAGAATATTCTTATTTCCCAGAGATAGGAAAGACTAGCTCTAGCAAGACACTTGAGCCCTGTCAAGTTATGGAGTCATGAGTCACCTGATCCTCTTCTCCATCCCCCAAAATCACTCCTTGCTAAGGCTAATGGACCTGTGGGTATTTATCCAGCTGCTTTGGGCCCAATGTTTCTCCTACTCTCCATCTTGCTTGCATCAGGGATGCAAAAAGTCTCCTTTGAAGTTAGAACTGGGGTTCATCATCACTAGTACAATCAAATTCCCTCAAACATTTCCAACTCTGGTAAATGGACAAATAAATCATTTGAAAATTATTACCTCAGATATGAAAAGCAAAGTCATTTTAGAAGATAAAGACTAATTTTGAAAAAAAAATTGAGGTTTGTTTGATACTTTCAAGGAATGAAAGGCCTGTAAACATCTCCCCAGTAGAACAACTCTACCATTCTCAGGTCAAATGGGCCAGAGGGTGAATTATGGGGGGCAGGGAAAATGGACCACAGTAAGCATTTACTGAAGCGAGGGTAGCAGACCAAGTTAAGATCAATGATTTCCTTGATTACTTGGCCGCTTGCTCTCCAGGCTGGATCTCAGTCTCAATTTCTATTCCTATCGGCCAGAAAAATAAAGATTGTTTACAGAGCTGAAATAACACCTGCTTGGTTTATCTTATTTTAGAAACAATAAAAGCATGAGGGTTGGAGGGATTAGGGGAAAAAAATCAATTGTGTTCTTTCATGTTGGAAACATTAAAAAAGAAGTTGCCTGGCTCTCTACTCTAAAGCCCAATTTGGCTCTCTATTAGGCAGGGTCATTTCCAATTTTATATTATCGCTTCTCACAGTTTAAGCTGGACGAAACTATATCCTTAGTGCCCTTGGCTCAACATAAGAAACTCTTGACTGGTCATTTGTTGACAGATAAAGGCCAGGCTTCTATGATGGCAAATATTTGATTAAAGACTAAAAAATGTGTTTTTAAAAGGATCACATAGACACAATACGTAAGCTGAAATAGGCCCAAGAGAATTTGTCTCCCTTTCAATAAATTGAATCCTGTCAATTCTACATCTAAATGACTCAAAATCATCTCATTTCCCTTACATTCTTACTTCTTCTGCCTTGATTTGGGCCATGATAATTTATAGTGACTAGCTTCCTAACTGATCTTTCTACCTTCAGATACTTCCCCTCCCAAAGCTCCTTTCCACCTATCAAAATGCTCTACATATTACTTTTAGAATAATCATCTTGAAACATCATTTTCATCATTTTTGTTCTTATTCAGTTGTGCCTCACTCTTTATGACCCAATTTTTAGAGTTTTCTTGGGAAAGATATTGCAATGGTTTGCCACTTCTATCTCCAGCTCCTTTTACAGATGAGGAAACGGAGGAAAACAAGGTTAAGTGATTTGCCCAGGATTGCACAGCTAGTACATGTCTGAGATCAGACTTGAACCCATGAAAATTTGAAGCCAGAAAGACTCCAGGTCTAGCACTCTCTATATGAACATACACTGAAGGAATCCTTCCGTGACTGCTATGGCCAACAAGATAAAGCTACTCCTGCTAGCATTTCCCTGGCTTCAGGCTGACAGGTATCTGATTTACAAAAATCCAGTTATGCAGCCCCTGCATGGTTATGACTATTTGGGGTCAGGGGTCCCTGCCATGGAACCCCTTGGAAGCCAAGGACCGTCTCCCAGTGGGAGCCTTTGGACAATTCAGGAGCTGGGGTACTTTGATAGGTCTGGAACAGACCAATCATATCCCTCCAATCACTGGTATTTTTTCAGTTTCAATCTGTCATCCAGAGGTGGAGCTGGGATGGCTCAAGTTCATTTGGTGGCGTTCACTGTTACTGAATCGGACCAGGTGGGGCTTTTGTGCTCACGTTTCCTTTCCAGAGATCATCAGAGCATGAGAGTTAATTTTTCATTAGTTTTATTTTATTCTTTATGTTTGTTTATTTTTAGAATGAACCCACAGCCTACAATTACCACAGGGAGGATGAGAGAAGACAGCAAGAGTCTGAATAGGTCTGAGGAAGGTACACAAGGTCTTGAAGGCCAACCAGGTCATGTCTGGGAGTGAATGTTATTCTTTAGTTAGCTATTATGAATGCTGTTTATGTTTTGCCTACATCAAACCCCTTCTAAGACCGCATGCCTTTTATAATGATAGGTTTACTCAAGCTAACCGATAACAACTGATCATAATTATTGCATTCCACTCATTACATATTTTTTTGTGTCTATATTAGCAGCATAGTGGATACAGAACTGGCTTTAAAGGCAGGAAGTTGCTGTTCAGTTATGACCCCCATGGACCACAGCACATCATCTCCTGAAATCTGTCCAAGAGCTTTCTCATTGTTTACATGACACTCTCCATCCATGTTATCCTCTGCCATCTCCTTCTCTTTTTGCCTTCAATCTTTCCCAACATCAAGGTCTTTTCCAATCTTCTCTGATTTCCCCATCTTCTCATTATGTGTCCAAAGTATTTAACCTTCCTGTAAAGAGACTGAATTAATTTAAACATTGACTGATTTGATCCCCTTGCTATCCAAGGAGCTATCAAAAGTTTTCTCCAGTTGAAAGTGTTAAAGGCAGTAAGTACTGGTTTCAAATCCCATCTCAGACATTTACTAGTTGTGTAACTTATACAAGTCACTACTCCATGTTCTGGGAAACTCTTTAAGACTAGAAGTTTCTGAAGACCCAAAGAGATAGGAAGCAGAGGCAGTAAAGAAAGTCAGTGAAATAAAACCTATATTAAACTGATTAGCACCTTAAGGAAAGAGGAATGTTGGAGGAAGAGAGAAAATTTGTGTCTCACTTTATTTTTTATTCTTTTTTCTTTTCTTTTTTAATGTTAAAATTGTCTTTACTTGTACTTGAGGGAAAATAAAATACTGTATTAAAAAGCTGAAGTTTTAGATAAGGTACCAACCTATATGGGCAATAGAAGCCCCTCATCAGGAGGGCTTCCTTATGCCACTGAAATCACAAGTGCAAGTCTTATCCTTTTATTAGGTCCTTACTTATTTGGAATATATTGTATCCTCTTATTAGAATATAATTTCCTTGAGGGCAGGGGCTGTCTCATTTTAGCATTTGTTTTCACAGAGTTGGCATTAATCAGTGTTTCTTACTTGCCTGATTAATCCAGCCTCTGGGGAACTGGGAAACTTACTACTCTTCCTAAGCAACCTATTATGCTTTGGATAACTCTGCTGGGGAAATGGACTATCTAGAATATCTCTTCCCTTGGTTCATCACTTTCTAAGGAAGCAAACAAAGGAGACCAGATTTTTTTTGGACCCAGAATGAGTATTTCTAATCTGCAGGAATGGGCTTGTGCTTATTTGCAAGATAAGTATAAAAACATTGACCTTGAGGGCGCACCAAAGCAGCCACTTGGGTCAGCTCTCCAATTTTTCCAAGGAAAAATTTAAAAACTCTGACATTGTGTGCCCATAGTGTGACAGAGTGGTTAGGACTCTGGGTATGAGGTCAGAAAAAAATTGGGTTCAAATTCTAATTGGGGCACATATAACCTAGGCAAGCTAGTTAAACTCTGAAGCAGCTAGGCAGAGTATAGACAAAACTGAGCTTGCGGTCTGGAAGACCTGAGTTCAAATTCAACCTGAAATACATTCTGGATATGTATCTTGGGACAAGCCTCTTAACCTCTCTTTACCTCAATTTCCTTATCTGTAAAATGAGTACAATAGTAATTTTATGTCCCAGTACTGTAATGAGGATCAAGTGAGATATTTATGAAGCACTTAGCACAGTACCTGATATATACATTTAATAAATGCTTATTTCCTACCCGTTCCTCTCTTCTGTTAGCCTCTGTTTTCTCCTCTGGACATTTAAAGGGTTAGAGTCAGTGGCTTCTAGGTCCTTTCTCAACACAATAATTCTCTGATTCCATATATCTATCATATGAATATCAGCATTTTGCAAGTAAAGAACCTGAGATCATGTACTAGGCTGAGCCTGGATGAATAACAGAACTTGGTGCATAATACATGGTCTCATTGCAAGTTAGACGAGGTAAAAGCACTGACTAACTTAGCTCCCTCCACAAGGCAAGAGTAGGGGAACTTGAAAAACAAAACCCAGAAAACAAAACTCTTCCAACTCAATTCCATTGTTCCGGCCCTCGACGTACTGTGCCATGCTGCCAATGGCAGCTGTTACCAGTCAGTGTACAGGGTGTTTATTGTTGAGTAATTATGTTTTGCTTTCATATTGGCAAGGCTATTATTTGCACCCTTAGGAGCTGTGGACATCTTGTGTGCACAAGTGAATTAATGTGACAAAGGCTGGGGAGTCATGAGGCAGTGACTTACGATCACCTTCACTGGCAGGGCTGCCCCATAAATACACACTTTTGTTCTTTGTGGTTCCTGTCACTAATATGCTTATCCAGCTACAAATTCCATTAGATCATGAAGCCAAATGGCCAGCAGCTCTGGGGGGGGAAATGCAGAGATAAATGATGGGCTTATCTTATTATATGATATTGATTCTTATCCTGGAAAGTGGTTTTCTAATGGGAGATAAACCAGAGCCTTCGAGAGCACCCTAAAATTGTAGAATCACCTAAAGTGTGTCAAGAAGAAAAAAACCTGCTGATGTAGATACCAGCAGCTCACATTTCTATTACACTAAAGGGTTTCCCTCATAATGCTGTGAAGTAGAGAGTGGGAGTGTTCAGAGACTTAGACTTAGAACTGGAAGGGAGCTTAGAATTCCCTCCTATCCAATGTCTTAGTTTTATAGGTGAAGGAAATTGAACTCCTTCCCTACCAAGAGGTAAAATGATTTTTCCTTGGTTACTCAGGTAGTTAGTGACAGAGCCAGACTCTGAAACTAGCTTTTCTGATTTGAAATTCAGCATTGCTGTTAACAACCCCATTTTAAAGAAAAGGAAACGGGAGATGGTTAAGTGATTTGACCACCATTCCAGGGCTAGAGTCAGAGCTTGACTTTGAATGCTGATATCTTGAGTCCCAATGGGAATCCCACAAAATCTTGTTGAGCCAAATGGTTCCACTTATAATTTTCTTTCCTTGGTAATTCTTGGTGTGTGTCCTCCATGAACCAGCTAGGGGAACAGTGGTTAGAACACTAGTCCTAGAATTGCTAAGATTTAAGTTCAACTCTAGGCTCAGACATGTACCAGCTGGGCAAGTCTTATGATCTCTTTCTGTCTCAGTTTCTTTATCTATAAATAAGTGGTTTACAATTTTTAATTGTTTTTCCAGTCATGTCTGACTCTTCAGGATTCTATTTGGGATTTTCTTGGCAAAGACACTGAAGTAGTTTGCCATTTTCTTCTCCAATTCATTTTACAGAAAAGGGAACTGGAGCAATCAGAAATAAGTGATTTTCTGGGGGGTCACAGTGTTTTGAAGTCAGGTCTTTCTGAATCTTGGTCTGATGTCTATCCATTGTGTTCCCTAGCTGTCTAATTTATTTGCAAAATGCTATATAAATGCTAGTTATTACTGTTGTTGTTATCAGTTAATGAGTGATGGCTAGACTCACAGAATGGCACAGGTGGGAGTTAGTAGTTATCTAGTCACTTCTATTTTACAGATGAAGTGACTGAGGCACAGGGAGGTTGTCCCAAGGTATGGGGAGAATTCATAGAAGAGCCATAACCATAATATAAGTATAAAAAGGACCTCTGAGACCATTAAATCATTCATTCAACAAACATTTAAGTGGCTATTATATGCAAGGAAGCATGACAGACAAAAATAGAATGATCCCTTCTTTCAAAGAGCTTGAGTTCTACTTCAGGGATGTAGTATGTAAAGAGATCCATCCATTTAAAGGTAAATAGTATGCTCTATGATATCCATCCCCAGCCTTCCTTTGCCTACCTTGACTATTAATGTTAACAGCTAAAGCCTGGGAGGAACTCTGGTCTTCTGGTCCCAGCTGTATCTTTGATTTGGTGTCTTTGATTAGATGTGGCTTGTGTTTGGGTTAATGGCCACCGTGTTAAATTTCCAGAAGTCCCCCCTGGCAGTTGTGTCTACACTGTGGAGGTAGATTTGCTTTGGCAGCCCAGGCCCAACACTGGTCCCAAAACACTTCCTGTGCATTTTTCCAAGCATTGTTGTTTTGAAGGTGAATTTAGTGTTACTATAAAGTAACAGGCTGACAAGTGGAAAGATTGATAAATCAGTGATTGATGCAGCCTTGGCAATAGGTGTCTTTGCTTTGTTTCTGTCTGTGATACTATCACCTCTTCTCCAGGGCAACCCCACCTCTGGAGCTTCACCCTAGCATCTCATCCTTCAAATGACCTAGTTTTAAAGGCTATAGGAACACTCTGCGTCCAGGTACTGTCAAAGAAGGGCTTCTCATTTATAGATGGCTCCAGTGTGTGAAGTCACAATTGGCTGGCTGATTGGCAAAGTAATAATAATGACATAATTATCTAACTCTTTGGTTACAAAGCTCTTTAACATACATTATCTCATTTAATGCTCAGAACAAGCCCTTTAGGGAAAGTAAGTGATAATAAGATTATAGAAATGGGCCATTTATAAGTCATGGTACAGTGGATAGGATGCTAAACTTGGATTCAAGAAGATCTGAGTTCAAATACAGCTTCAGATCCTGATTAGCTGTATGATCCTGGGCAAGTCTCCTAATTTAACAGTAAAAAGGAGATGATACAGCAACTATCTTAAAAGGCCATTGATAGAATCAAATGAAAAGATGCTTATCATCGTGACTGTACAAATACTTAAACCCTTCTCACTTTTTCCTTTTCTTTTCTTCCCATTTAGTCAAACCTCTCATTTTACAGATGAGAAAATTGATCCAGAGAAATTAACTTGCCAAAGATCATAAATGAGATGGTGGTGATCCCATATCCTGAACCTGAGTTCTACTAGGTAATGCACCAAGCAATTGTTTCACAGCTGGAATAAACAAACTATTGATTGGACTAATGAGAAACATGGAATAAATTTAAATAAGGATTATAATATCATAAGTAGAACTGAGTCATCTTTTCCAGTCCTTTCATTTTACAGATTAAGAAAATGAATCCAAAGAAAATTTCATCCAGATGAAATGACTCTCATAGAGGTATCCACCCTCTCCAGGTGCAGTCATTTGTATTATTCACACAAATTCCAATTTTGACACCTTTGAATCAATTAACAAGCTTATATTAAATAGCTACTATGGGTAAATTGCTCTATTTGGAACTATGGGGAATACAAAAATGAGTAAAACACAGCCTCTGCCTTTGAGGAGTTTACACTCTAGTAGAGAAGAACAAGAATCATCGATTTCTAAATTGTTAAGAGTCGGAAGGGACTTTATAAATTATCTAGTTCACCTTCTCACTTTATAGATGACAATTATGTAAGTTACTGTAATACAAGGTTGAATGTGATAAGTGCTCTGATGGAAAACTAAAAAGAAATGCATATTAGAGTTAAGAGACTGGAAAGATTATTTCCACTTGATGGAGAGGTGAGTATCATTAGGGAAGGCATTTTAGAAACATGGTATTTGAAATAGGCAAGGAAGTGGAAGTGGAGGTGAGGGGGTGGTAAGCAGTCCAATTTGACTGAAGTATAAGGCACAAAAAAGGTACTGGAATGAGGTCACAAGTATTGATGGAAAAGTCAGTTGTAACCAGGGCATGAAGGATCTCGAATGTTCACTCATGGACCTTGAGGCAAAGTCAGCTGTGATTAATTCTGCTGTGAAGATGATTGCTTTCTTCTGAGGCTGGCACCCTTGGAGAGAGCCCTGGTTACCCTACCCTATTTACAACTTTGATTTTAAAAAGGTATTCTATCAGAAATACACTTCTAGTGAGTGGAGTAACTAATTTCTGACTTAAAGATCAAGAAGAGGGTTAAGTAAGTAAGAATGATGTTTTTCTTGTCAAACCAGAAACACAGAAAACCTAACATATTTAAAATCGTGTTTCCATGATTCATTTAATGGCCAGGATCTGCATTCACCTCCACTGAGAAGAGCTCATTCTAGGTTAAATTCTTAATTATTCTGGAAAATGTAAATGGGAGGCTATAAATACACAGTCAGGGAGTAATCACAGCCTGCATAGTGTAAATTCAAGTCAATCGGTGAAGGGGGAAAGAAAATCATTTGCCTTTGACATTAAATCCAGCTGTTCTTCAAAGCCCATTTTCCCCAGTTTCATATTTTTCATTCTCTACGACCAACCTGTCTCTAAAAACCTACAGAGTTTAGACAATACTTAATCTGAATGTCTAATAGTTCATCCTCCTCTCACAAAACAGAGCACTTCCATTAAACCCAAGTTATTATTATCAACATTATGAGGCCTGTCAAATAAGGAGCCCATTGTTCAAATGAACTGACCTCCACTACAATTGACCTCCACATTGCTCAGATGTTTGACAGTCAATTATCTCCCGATCTCCCTTCAAATGGGCCTCCTCGCTGAAATAACTAATCCATTACTGGGAGAAGGTTATTTTAATAGCACCGGAGCAGGCCTTTCTTGCGAGTCATACCGTGAGTGCATAATTCTCCCACAACCTGAGAGATGTCGCTTGCCTCATCTGACAAGCAGAAAGTACTGTCATATTATGTCCAACTCATGTATGGGGGGCCCAGGGAGGGGGAAGCCGGGTTAGCATGCGGCTATGATTGTGAAGATGTTAGTCCCTAAATTATAGCAGCACTTAGAGGCAAGGTTTCCCACTGTGTCTATTGCTCTCTGCCAGATGGGGTTATAGAGATGCAGTGAAGCTTGAGCAGTTAACTCATAGTCATGACACCCTTCAGAGTGCATCAGTGGAATAGTTAAAGAATCTCTACCCACAGAACACTCCCGGACATCAGATCCTGGACTTATAATGAGAAGGGAGCCATCTGATAGAATATCCCCATTTTGCAGATGAGAAAATCTGTGTTAGGTCCCACTGGCGGTCACAGAGCTGAGATTTGAATCTACATCTTCAGAGTCCCAAATCAAAGTATTCATTTTCTGTATTATTCACACATCAGTTAGCCTCTGTGGAAAAAAGTGGTGAAATTGAGATGTCAAAGTATCTCACTTGTTATTCCTTACTGTATTGGCAGGATGCAAGAGTAAAATAAGAGGTTTAGACCTGATTTCTCCTGAAAGACCTTCTGATTTTAAATCTGATATTATCCTAGGACATCTATGGGTATGCTAGTAAATGTTTAACATCCAGCTTTCCTGAGGGGGAGTGAGGAAATTATATAAATGATACACTTTTAACTTTCATTAGCATTACTCACATTTTCTCAATTACTTTCTTAAGTCTTCACAATCAACAAAGCAATAAATCAAGCCCTGATCTGAAGCATTTTTCAATTTCCAGGGCATAAAAGCTCACATTGCAAATTAGACAGCTAGCCTGGAGCACCCTCCTTGGATACAACTCATACCAGTGTTGTAAACTCCTTAGCCACCAGCCTGGAAGCATCTCTCTGTCTAGCACTGAAGGGAGAATGTCAGAACTGGGAGGGACCTTGGAAATTGCCCCTATTTTTACGGTTTAAGAAATTGAATCTCTGTCATCCAGGTAGCAATCCTAAGTCTAAATCAACCTTCTTCAAAAGTAGAATCTGGGTATCACCTCTCATACAAGATCTTCACTGATTTCCCCACTTCTATCTCCCCTTGAAAATGCTTTGCTTTACTTTGCATACACTTTATGGTTACATATCTGTGTACCTGTTTTATCTCCCAAGACAAAGAAAACTCCTTGAGGGCAGGAACTCCCTTTCCAGCTCTCTGCACAATTCTTTACACTGAGCAGACACTAGATAGATGTTTACTGAATTAAACTGGCAATGGGTCTTCTCACTCTAAGATCAATGAATGCTCTTGGTCTTCTACCAGACAAATTCTAGTTCCTATTCTATAAACTGTCTCAGAGACAAGCCATGTCCTGGACCCTGGTGAAAAATATGGGAATGGATTTGAAAAGACTAATGTGTCCCTTGATACCTTTGGTGTGAAGGGGTTGGGAAGAGTAGGAAGGGACAAAAGGCTACAGGAAGCAAATACGGATTTCCATGGTCATCTCTACTTCTCCTTTAATTCATTTTAAAGAGTGAAAAATCAACAGAAAAGAAAGGTAAATGACAAATTCAATAACAAATAAAATAAATTAAATACATAAAGAATTGTTAATTAATTAGACTGTTTCTATCAAAGCATTCCTGGTTCTGAGAAAACTTTCAGCCAGACACAATGGGGACCAGCAGGTAAGGTTTTCCTAACAGCTGGCAGGGTATATACGGTCATAAAAAGGTGATAAGATTTGTCCTGAACACAATCGTAGCTTTTCTCTAGTTCATCTCCCTCATTTTACAGATGAAGCATTGAAGCCTCTATATCAAAAAAAAATTCATAGCAGCTCTTGTCACAGCTAGACCAGAATACTTCTCCTATCTTTAACTTGCCTAAAGTTCTTTTCCACAAAATCACTCACATCATTCATGCCTATCATTTGGTCTACAGTAAGAAACATTAAGTAACAAAAAGCAAAATTCAGACAAATAAGATAATTTTCACAGTGAGATGCTGGGCTCAAATATAGTATTCTTTACACTAGATATCTGCTGCTTCCTGAGTGTAAGCACTGAATCTACCAATTCATTTGTTTTAGGATCAAAATCTAGGACTAGAAGGGACTTCAAAGGCCATTTAGCCCAACCTCTCATTTTACAGATGAGGAAACTGAGTCACAAGAATGTTAATCAGCCTGTCCAAGGTCTTATAGATTGCAAAGTCAGAGGTGGGATAATAATAATAATATATGATAAATAAGTATTTATATAGTACTTATTAAATACCAGGCACTGAGCTAAGCTCTTTTAAAATTATTATCTCAATTGATCCTCACAACAACCCTGAGATTTAGATGAGGTCCATAGAAGTTAAATGCTTGCCCAAGATCTCACAGGCACTTTCCACTCAAAGAGCCTTTCTACTATGTCCATGATACCATGCTGCCTCTATTGCTAGTGATATGACTGAAGAAAAGTCCTTTCAAATCCATTTCATCACCAATAAAAGGGGCATAATTATACCTATTCTGTCTGCTTTACAGGGTTGGTGCATGATAAGAACTTTGTAAACGATAAAGTGCACTAGAAGTCAAGGTTACCCACTACATCCTGGACCATCATTAGTCATCTCAACTTTTTGCCTTGCCACTGGAGGAGAGTGTGAAGCTAACAACTTTGTGCAGCCCCGTCTTATTTCAATCCAATCTAATACAAGTCAAAACATCACCCCGTGATATCACTGGACCTCTTTGGAATGAAGGATGAGAAACAACAAGGAGGAATCAGAAGATTTAAAAATGGAGAATACATGCTAGAATGTAAGCCCCTTGAGAATAAGCCCCTTCTTGTCTTTTCATCTCCAGTGTCTGCTATATGGTAGATATTTCATAAATATTTTATTTATCCCCAAGCCCTTTTGTGTTTGTGTGCATGTATGTGTGTATTTTAACAGATTAGGGAATTAAGAGAGTGATTAAGTGACAATAGCAAGGGTCATAGGTGGATTGGAATGAAAGCCCATTGAGTCTAAATCCAATGTTCTTTCCATAACCCCAGAAAATATGAACGACAGAAATCCAGTGCCAGCAGGAGTATGATTTATTCTTGTTCTATGCTCAGTCACAGGCTGAAAGGACCATAAGAAGGAATAAAAGAATGAAAGAATGCTGCGGTTGGATCAAAGAAACTTGATTTTTAATATCAGCATCAGATCATAAGGTTGCACAAGTCATTAACTTCTCAGACCCCAGTTTCCCCATATATCAAAAGGTTAGATTATACGTTATGATCTCTAAGGTTCCTTCTAATTCTAAATCATTAAACTGATCCATCTAGTGCTTCAAAGGCAGCAGAAGTTCTCAGCCATCCCCTGGGAAGGCATCCCCCTAATGTATCATCTTAAAGACCTGACTGGGGCCCTGAGAGGTAAATGATTTATCCAGAGTCACTCAGTTTGTTCCAGCAGGTACTCGACTCCAACTTTTCCTGACCCCAATCAAGTCTCTTTTTTCTTTGATCCTTTTCCTATCTGGATTTTGGGTTAAGAGCTTCTTCAAATGAGACCCTTTGTATCTCTTCAGCTCTCCCAGCTTCATCCTTCCTTTAAATGACTATATCTAAAGGAAGGGAAATGTCAGCCCTGAGAGATTCTTTTTAATGTTGTTTAAAACCACTTTGGGCTTTCCTTCACAAAGTGCTCAAAGAAGGTACTAAAATACAAACAAGGGTGAATTAATTCAGAAAAATGGAGAAAGTAGGAATCAGGTAGTTTTTCCTGATAGTCCTGTTCATACCAGAGGCTGAAATCAAAAATTGAGGGCAGCCATTGAGCTGCCCCATTAATAGTTAATTTGTTCAGCTATTCTCCAATCAATGGGCATCAATTCTTTTTGTGGTAGCAAAAAAATTGAAAATTTTGGAGATTCCCATCGACTGAGGAATGTTTGAACAAGTTGTGGCATATGATTGTGATGGAATACTACTTACTGTGCTATAAGAAATAATGAGCTTAATGATCTTAGAAAAACATGAATAGACTTGCCCAAAATAATGAACAAAATGTGCAGAATCAAGAGAATGTTGTATACAGTAACAGCAATATTGTTTTAAGGACAACTGAGTTGTTTTTGACTTTTTGGAATCATTTCGAATTTTTAAAATACTCAAATCAACTACAAAGGACATATGAAAAAAGACACTATTTGCTACCAAGGAAAGAAATAATCATAGAAGTATATATAGAATAATTTCACTATATATATGTATATATATACAGATATGTATATATATATATATATGTGTGTGTGTATGTATGTCTGTATACACATATTTGTACATAATGTATATATTTGTGTCTAATGCCAGACATCTCTAGGGAAGGGAGGAGGAAAGAGAAGAAACAAAAGTGAAAGAAAAGAAATAGCATGATAACTTATATATATATATGTCTATATATGCATATATATATATGAATGGAATAGCAAGTTGTACATAAGAGATTTGCAGTTTCATATATAATTATCTTTTTTTCTATTCTACTACAGAATACTACTTACTACTACTATTACTTACAGAAATGCTTGCTTTTTCTAAGATCAGAATATGATTTTTTTAAAAAATGCCTAGGACAGTACCTTGTATATAGTAAATGTTAAAAACAATAGTTAATTTGACCTTTTAAAAATGGAAATGTCTATTTTCATCCCTTCACTCAATTTCCTTATCTATAATATGAGGATGAGGTGATCTGTTTCAAACATTATTTCTGTATTTTCTCATATTCAGGGGGTAAAGAGACAAGAACCTCTCTCTGGACATCTTCGGATGTGGTATAGTGGGAGAGAATTTTGAATTTGGCATTAGAAGAGCTGGGTTTGTATCCTCCTTCTGCTAGTTAGTTGTGTGGCCCTGTTCAGATCATTTAAACTTGCCTCACTGTTCAACAGGGAATTATCATACTGCCTGTCCTAACTCGCAGGGTTGTTGTATAGACCCAGTAACATATCATACATGAAAGTTCCTAAGTACTATACAAAAATAATAAGCTGCTGCTTTCCCCCTCTTTTTTTTCTAGTTTATTCAGTGCCCAAATTACCCCACGGAGCTGACTTGCAAGGTATACTGCAGCAGAGCTGTAGGGAGGGGACAAAAGAAGAGGGAAGGCTTCCTTCTTATTATGGACTTTCTGGAGATGATAAGAAAAAAGAGCGGATGAGGTCTAATAAAATGCCACAGTTAATAAAAGTAATGAGGGCCACATAAATCAGGAAATTTTCAGAGTTTCATCATTAATCATGGGGCTGAGCCAGGTTAATCTGTCTCTCTGTGTCTCTGGTAGGTTTTTAAAGACAGAACCACAATGAGAAACAGAAGCCATAACTAGCCAAGTCAGTCTTTATGTCCAGGACAATCAACAGGCTAGACACTACAGGTCTGGGGCTGTGTCTCTAACTTGTTAAGAGCCAGGGGCTAGGGTTGAGAAGTTGCTTCTTTGCAATATCTATCTATTATTGCACCTGGCTTTTTCCTGGAGGGCCAAGCAGGTCAAGTCAATTCTCTTTTTCAAATAAAAACCCTTCAAATACTTGAAGACAGCTAACATGTCCCCATTGAGTCTTCTCTTCTTCAGGAAGACCCATTTCCTTCAAGGGAGCCTCCTAGGACATGAACCCGAGACCTTTCACAATCCTGGATACCCTCCTACAGACATTCTGCAGTTTATCAATATTGGTCTTAAATGTAGCCTCCAAAATTGAACAGTACACCTGATGAACTCGGACCACAACAGTATGGTGAGACAACTTACCTACAAGTTCTGGCTCCTGGGCTTCCTTTAATGAAATCTAATATTAGCTTTATTGACTATAATATCACATTATTGATTTATTAAACTTGCAACCCTCTAAAATCCTCAGATCTTTTTCAGAGGAATTGTTTTTAGAAAGTACTGGAAAGGAGGTTCAAAGAGATTAAACAATATGTAGCAGAGCTAGAATCTTGGAAAATACTTGAGAATATTTCTCTCATGTCACTAGCTAGCTCTGCTGAGATGCCCAGACAGTGTCACACACACAGTGATTTTGCATGGATGGATGAAAAAAGCTTTGTTTCTTCTTGACTTATGCTAAATATCTACACAAGAGGGAAGGATTCAGGCATTTCCTTCTTTGGATATCTCACACCAGAGACCTCCTTGTACAATCTCAATTACAGAATCATGCACTTTTGAGTGGGAAGGGACATGAAAAACATTTTAGTATAATCTTTGTCTACATAAGAAATTTCCTCTGCAATATCTTTAGTAAGTGATCATCCACAGTTTGCTCAAAGACCATCAGTGAGAGGGAACTCATCACCTCATTTTAGCCTTTTCCACTATGAGATAGCTCTAAAAGAGGGGAAGTTTTTCTAGTCCAACTCAACAAGTATTGATTAACTGCCTATTACATACAGGATATCGGCTTAGGACTTGAAAGTAAAAAGACATAATGAAAAACAATCATTGATCTCAAGGAACTTATTGCATTTTGCAACAGCTAAACAAAAGTATATTTGTATTAACTTATGAAAGGATAGAGTATAAGCAAATAAAGGGATCAGAAAAGGTTTCTAGTAGAAAATGTCACAAAAAATCTATGAATTCTAAGCAGAAAAACTCAGGGAATGGAGTTGGGATGGAGGGGGAAAGTTCATTCTAGGCATAGGGACCAATTTGTATAAAAGCACAGGGTCGAGAAAGCACCAACTATGACAAACAATAATTATTCTAATTTGAATAGAGAGAAGGGGAGAGATGTGGGAGACGCTGTGGGCATCAGATTGTCAAAACAGATTAGAAAGGGGACTTGAAGGAGAGAAGAGCCTCAAGGATATTTTTAAAAACAAATTTATGTATGTATACACACATATAATATATACATATATAACAAAATATCTATGTATGTTTATATGATATGAAATTTTAATTTTCATTTTTAAAAAATTAAGTCAAGGATAAACCTGAAGTTGGGATCCTGTACTGAAAGAACAGTGGTATCTTAAAAAAAGATGAGAAGTTTGGAAGAGGAGTGAATATGGAAGGAAGTGAGTATATATATATGGAAAATAATGAGCACTGTTTTAATTTACATGATTTTTTCTCATGCCATGCCTCAAACTGTCTCTGAAATACCCATGCTTCTCTCCCTGGGAAATCCCACCTCCCAGAAGCTCTCCATAACATCCATTCAGCTGAGGTGGCGAGATATGGCGAATGCTATGATTTTTTTAAATGTCATTTTGTGTGATGGCACAGATAGCTTGTCAATTTGCCTGGGTATGGTTCTACTTTACCCAAAATCCAAAGGGGACAGTTTACTTTCTTAAACCCTAAAGAAATTTCATGCAAATTGTACATTAGTTCTTCCTTGCAAATCCACAGCAGATGAAATCATTAGAAAAGCACATTTCTCCTCTCTTTTTCTCCTGAACAGAAATGGATTCAGAAATGCTCTATTTGGAGTATCCACCAACCATTATTTCAAAAAAAGACAAACATAACATGAAACTTTTCTCTCTTGATGACTTCAGTGACAAAGGTCTTCTTCACTCTCCTCCTCCTGCCCTCCTTCCCCCCATTCTTAACCACACATCTAGACTCCTTCCATTCGATGGTGTGGTATGTTCCTTCCACCATCTGGCACCATGTCTCATGGCCTGTCAACAGGGATGACACACAGACTGAACAAAAGGCAGCAACCCTACGGAATACCCACAGCTCCCTGTCCTGCTCCATTATAAAAGTGGCAGTGATTATTTATGAGGGAGGTGCAAGGCAAGAACAAATGGCTTGTTTATGGCCCATCTGTTTGTCTTTTCCAATAATGGTCAGCAATGTTTTTTAAATTAAATTCATAAAGTTTTCCAAGAAATTTAAAAGAACTGATAGAGCAAAAATAGACACCAGCTTGGACTATTTCGTGGGAAGCAATATCTGCTATTTCCCCTGGAAGCAGCAGAGAACAATCCTTCACCCACCTGGCCATTCCCCATACCATTAGTGGGCATGTGATTCTGACCATTTTATTCTGTCTGGGTCCCAGTTCGGTGAGTATGCTTTTGGGAACCATACCTAAGAGGGACAGAAGAATTACAGGTAGCATACCAAAAAGCCATCTGTTGCCTAATAGCACTTATAGCACTTACAGTGCGTCCCTAGTTTTATTTTTATATATATATATATATATATATATATATATATATATATATATATATATATGCTGTTCTTTGTTTCCCTGGTCTAAGTCTTGGCCAAGATTTCCTGACAATGGGTCATGTCCAGATGCTTTTATTCAGTTTTCTTATCCCTTATTCTAGACTTCCTGATATTTTGGACTTCTACCTCTACTGATTATTGCCTTGGAAATGAGGAGCAGTTGAGACAATAGAGAGAATATTTCCTTTTGGAATAAGAGGATCTAGGTTTGCACTCCAGATCTTTAACTAGGCCAACTTACCTAGATGGCCCTAGACAAAGTATTACACCTAATGGGTCTCAGCTTCCTTATTTGTAAAATGATGTGATTAGACTGGTTTCTAAGATTCCTAATTCTAAGATCTTATGTAATCATAGAATCTCAAAGTTACTATGTAGTGCAGAAATCATCTAGTCCAACCTGACTTTGAATGGAAAAACCTTCCATAACATCCTCAGTCTCCAGATGAAGACCTCGCTGATGGGAAATCCTCCATCTCGTGGAGACCATTGCACTTTGAAACAGTTCTAATTGTTGAGAATTTTTCCTTAAGATTAAATTGAAATCTGCCTACTTATTATTCCTAGATCTATCAGCTAGTAATGAGGAGTGAAGACAATATGGATTTGGAGTCAGGTAATATGAGTTAAAATTTCATCTCTGGTCATTTACTGTACAGATGACCTTGGATAAATTATTTTACCTTTCCAATCCTCCATTTCCTCAACTATAAAATGAAAGAGGTAGATTAAGGTGATCTAAGATCCCTTTGGTCTCTAAATTCTATGGCCCTACAAACCATCATCATTCAGCCCCACTTCCTTCAGTGCTTTTGTTCCAGTTCCTTAAGAGGTGGTGGGAACCCTTAGCTGCTTCCTTGTATCCTGCCCACATCTGCCTAATTATCCAGATCTGTTAGCTTTTGGTTATTCTTTCATTCACTCTATGTAGGCAATTACTTGCCAAATATTATCACTTCTTTTTCTGCATCTCTCACATATATCCACTTCTCTTGACTTGCACAATCCCCAGCTTATTCCAGCCCTATATCCCCTCTCATTTATACTATTGCAGAAGCCTTTTAACTGGTTTCTTTGTTTCTAGTCACTCCCCACTCCAATCCATCCTCCATAAAGTGATTTTTCCTAAAGCATAGGTTTGACCATGTCACTTTCTCCTGACACACATACTTATTAAACTCTGTTTGCTTCTAGTTACTTCTATGATCAAATATAAAGTTCTCTATTTGACATTTAAGTTCCCTGTAATCTGGCACTCTCCTTATCTGTCCAGACTTCTAGCACATTAGCTCCTTCTCTACGCTTTATGGCCCAGACACACATTGGCAAAATTGCTTTCCTAACACATAGTGATCATGAGTCTCTTCCCCTAATAACTTGAAATCTTCAGAAATATATCCCAGATTTTCCCAGTCCCAAATAGAAGCAAAAAGTGAACCACTACAAAGGAAGTCTGCCCTCCCAGGACACCATGTGAATCCTTATATATTCACAGCATAAGAATAGAAAGGGATGGTCCCCAGATGGTGTGAGGTTAGGAAGCACTGTTGAAATGAGAACTCATATAACACTTAGAGTCATTACTGAGAAACCTTCCTGGTTGGTGTTAGAAACATGATCAGGCAAGATAAGGCATAAAGCTTAGATCTCATTGATGCGAAATGATGATGACATGATAAAGATGATGATGAACATTTAGATAACATTTTTAGGTTTGCAAAGTACTTTACAAACATTATTTTATTTTATATTCACAATAACCCTGAGAAGAAGGTGATTCTATTATGCCCATTTTACAAATGGAAAAACCAAGGCAGCTAGGAAGCTGAGGCCTCCTTGAGTAATTGGCCCAAAAATTATACAAATTTGGCTGCTGAGCTAGGATTCAAATTCAGGCCTCCTGCCTCCAGTCTAGTATCTTACCTATTATTCCATTACCTATTATTGCCAATGTGTGTCTGGGCCATAAAGTGTATAGAAGGAGCTAATGTGCTAGAAGTCTGGACAGATAAGGAGAGTCCCAGATTACAGGGAACTTAAATGTCAAATAGAGAACTTTATATTTGATCATAGAAGTAACTAGAAGCAAACAGAGTTTAATAAGTATGTGTGTCAGGAGAAAGTGACATGGTCAAACCTATGCTTTAGGAAAAATCACTTTATGGAGGATGGATTGGAGTGGGGAGTGACTAGAAATAAAGAAACCAGTTAAAAGGCTTCTGCAATAGTACAAATGAGAGGGGTTATAGGGCTGGAATAAGTTGGGGATTGTGAAAGTCAAGAGAAGTGGATATATGTGAGAGATGCAGAAAAAGAAGTGATAATATTTGGCAAGTAATTGCCTACATAGAGTAGGAATTCCTATTATTTAAAAACATTTTAAATGTTAATTATTTTTACATGTAATTGGGAAAAAATAAAATTATTAAAAAATTAACAGCATTTAAAAATCTAACTGTAAGCAGTAAGGGCCATATCTCTTATTTAAAATGGTCACTTTTTCACTTGCAAATCGTTAAAAAATCATTAGGGACTCATACACTTTCTACTAAATTGTGTGCTATGGGACGAATAGTGTGTGAAGGTAAACAATAATTAAAAAAAAACCTGGGGTCTTATAGCATAATCATCGGTTTGACCATGTCACCTTCTCCCTACACACATATTATTAAACTCTATTTGCTTCCTGTTACTTCTGTGATCAAATCTATGGACATGCTGTGTGTTTGGAAAGCAATCTTTGTAATTCATGATATAAGATTTTATCATATTTAGTAAACAACTGAGAAAATAAATTTGGGGTGGTAAAATCCATGGAAAAGAAATGTATTTAATTCAGGATACATTAAATATCATAGGATTTACAGTAAGGAGTGATTTTAGAAAATCATCCAATCCATCCATTCATTTTATACCTCAGGAAACTAAGGCCAAGAAAGGTTTAATGACTTAACCAGGTTAATAATCTAGAATGTGACTAAGTCAGATCAAAAATCACGATCTCTGATTTTTCATTGAAAAACAAATCCTCACATATCCAACTTCAATATTTCTACTGCTTTCCCAGTGAGCCACCTCTGATCCATGAGATGTACTTCTATGTTTAAACTTAAAGGCTCTTTTCTGTTTTTAAATTTACAATCATACAATTCTAAACTTCTGAAGAGGACAGAAATATACTAATATTCCTTATGAAAATACTGAAAACGTATCCAGAAGGTCAAAACTTAAGGCAACCAACTAGGATGCCCCTAAAAAAGGGGGCAGTGTTTCTGTGTCTCATGAGATATCTGGAATATTATTCTATCTCAAATGAAGGAATGAGAAAGCATTTAAGTGCTATGTTGGAAAAAAAAGCATAGCATTTAAATGATATGCATTGCCCTAGGTGCTGGAGATACAAATACTGCAGAGAGATAGATTGTGCCTTAAGTAGCCTAGAATCTAATAGAAGGAAATAAGAATGGAAGGAAAGAGGGTAGGAGGAAGGTAGAGAATGGAGGAGAAAGGAGAAAAGAATTAAGGGAGGATGGATAAGATGTGTTGGAATATATGATAGTATAGAAGATGGGATGAGAAGAATGGGAAGAGAATGATGGAAATGACATTTATTAAGTACCTATTTTGTTCCAGGCACTGTTAAACAGTTTACAAATATTATCTCATTTGATCTTTACAAGAACCCTGGGTTGTAGATATTTTTATTGTACCTATTGTACAATTAAGGCAACGGTGGCAGACAAAGTTTAAGCACCTTGCCTAGAGTCACACAGTTAGTGTCCTAGGCTGGATTTAAACTCAGGTCTTCCTGACTCCTGGCTCAGGATGCTGTCTACCTGTATCACTTGGCTGCCTGAACAAGGGAGTGGTGGATCAGGTAAGGAGTTCAGGTAAGGGGAATCACAGAAAACAAAGTGATTTGTCTGATTTTCTCAGAGCAAAGAATGAAAAGCATTGGAGGTTCCAGTGTGCAGGGGTGGGGAGAGGTTTCATTTAGATAGGGCACATATTATGATATTCAGGGGAGATAGATGGATATGAACCAGGTAGACTAAGTTACAGGGCCTTGCCCTCATTCCCCACTCAGGACAGTTCAGTCCTAGGGAATAGTTCTAAGGCTGAACTGAGAAGTAAAAATTTAAAAATTAATCTAGTTCAGACATACTGTGGGTCTAGAGAATATTTTTGCATTCAATCTTTTTTCATACTCTAAATTTAGCCAACTGCAATTAATTTTTTAAATTACGATCATGTTCAACCTTTTAAGCTGAAACATTTGCCTTTTGATGTGAGGTCTGCATATCAATACAAAGAAGAATCACAACTGGGTTCATTGTCTCCTTCACCTCAGGACTATGAAACATCATGTGTAGCTAAGAAAGAGAGAGAACTCTCCTTTTGCCCTACATTTTTCAATTGAACTGGACTCATTCCAGATTTGATAGGGAAAAGTGCTGGATCTGGCATTAGAAGTTTAGTTTCTAATTCTAAACAACTTGTTTGGTTGTTTTTCAGTCATGTCTGACTCTTTGTAACCCTATTTGGGATTTTTCTCACACTGATACTAGAATGGTTTGCCATTGCCTTTTCTGGCTCATTTTACAAATGAGGAGATTGAGGCAAACAAAGTTAAGTGACTTGCCTGGGATCACACAGATAGGAAGTATTGGAGGCATTTCTGAACTCAAGAAGATGTGTCTTTCTGATTCCAGGCCCAGAGCTCTATCTATTGAACTACCTGGATGCTAACTTACTACCTGGATAATCTTTGGGATTTTTCTCACACTGATACTAGAATGGTTTGCCATTGCCTTTTCTGGCTCATTTTACAAATGAGGAGATTGAGGCAAACAAAGTTAAGTGACTTGCCTGGGATCACACAGATAGGAAGTATTGGAGGCATTTCTGAACTCAAGAAGATGTGTCTTTCTGATTCCAGGCCCAGAGCTCTATCTATTGAACTACCTGGATGCTAACTTACTACCTGGATAATCTTGAATTTGCTGCTCTGGGTCTCATTTTCCTAATCTGTGAAATGGGCAGGGGGAATTGTTCTAGGTGGCTTATAAGGTCCTTTTCAGCAATAAATCTATTTTCTTATGTTTTGTGATCTTCATGTGGCTGACTTAGGCCATGATAAAATCACTCAAGAACTATGCTAAATACTTTACAAATATTATCTCATCTCAATCCTAGGCTATAGGTGCTTTTATCATTCTCGTTTTACAGTTGAGAAAACTGAGGCAGACAAAAGGTAAATGATTGGTCCAGAGTCACACAATTAATAGATATCTTAAAGCTAGATTTGAACTTCCTGACTCCCATTCCAGGTTTCTATCCACTTTATTACCTAGCTGCCTTTTATAAGGGAACAGTAGATGAAGTGGGAAGTTTTGATATAGTAAATAAATATATTGGTGAAAATGTTGGCATAGAAAAAAAATTTTTAAAAAGGGGATTTGGCTGCTATTCTCAGAATAAAAGGTGCACTGGGTCTCTGACTTATTCAGACTTAGGGAACTTCAGATGTCTGGGATATTTCACTGGATTCCCTCCTCCAAGGTGCCTTCAATGCCTTGTACAGTATCTGGAACATAGTAGAAGCTTAGTAGATTCCTGTTTCATGATATCAGATTGAAATCAATCCATTAATGACTCTCCCTCCATTAAATGCTGTGTGGGAATCCAAGTACACTATGTCTACATTTTTACCACAGAATAATATCCACTTATACTATATTCCTGATTTTCCAGCCTATTAAATCTCCTAAAGCATCCAGGTAGTCCAGTGAGCAGATCTCTTTCTGAATGGAAGATAAGATACAGCCTCAGACACTTAACAGCATCTATCTCCTGGGGTTGTTGTGAAGATGAGTTAAGATAATATTTCTAAAATGTTTTGCAAACCTTAAAGCACTATTTAAACCCTAGTTTTAAAAATCTTAGCTATAAAAGACATAAGATTAGTCTGGCATGACTTGTTCCTGATGAAGCCTTGCTGAACAAGGTGATCACTATATCCCTTTCTAAGTGTTCACAAACCATAACTTTAATAACACATTCTAGGATGTTATCATAAATTGCAATTATGTTCACAATCTATATTTTAAAAACTCTGCCCTCTTTGGAAAACTGGAATATTGCTCCATCCTTACCTAGTTCTGAGGCAACTTTTCTATTCTTCTGGTATTTTTCAGAGATTGCAGACAGAAGCTCAGTAATCACATCCACATATTCTTTCAAGGTCCTGAGAAAAAGTTCAACTGGGCTAGATCACAACTCACAATAAGTGAGCCCAGTCAGGTGTTCCCTTATCAACTCATGTTTTTTTTCAGAGTTTTGATGACCTGTTAATCAATTTATCTACTCTTCTTTTGGAGCAGAGCACAGAAGAAAAATAATGAATTAATTAATTAATTATTAAGTTTTTACTGTGTGCTAGGCATTGTGTTGGACACGTGATAGAGACAGAAATAAAATTATTCCAGGTCTCAGAAGCTACTCTTTTATACTTTATTCTAAGAACTGAGTTGTGTGGCCTTCTCTCTCATCAATTATTATCATTCTATCTCTACTCACCCAACATCTCATCTTTTCTTTGCTCTTCCTCTTACTTCTAATATTGCTAAAAAAAAGAAAAGACTATTTGATTACCTTTAACATTCATCACCAGCTTCAATTAATTTTGAGTGTTAGCATTCTAGACAGTATGTTATTATATTCTGCCTCTATTTTTGTATTCCTTCTCAGTACCTTATCCTTGTTTCCATCCTCTGTTCATGTCTTTTTAAAATCTAAGTAGATCAATGAATTCCCTATGCACTCATATCAATCTCTTTGGACATCTCTTCCTTTACCTTATCCTCAGAATCATTTATGTTTGAGTCTGCAGAATTTCATTCTTTAGACTTTTTCATAGCTCTTGGGATAACTTCATTTGCCAAGTTTCAGGGCATGGGATGCTACCTATTCTTTTGCTGAACTACTGGAAATCTGTTTTCCTCAAATACAGAATGCATATAAGACTAAGTACATATAGTCTTTCCTTTTCTATCATAAATTTTAAAACTGAGGTGTCACTATACCTGCCCCCACTAAGGCTTCCCTTATTTCTATTTACTTGGTTTATTTCTTAATGCTTATAATAACATTCAGAATATCAGTTTCCAAAATTGTGCCTCTCTCTTCTGAAGATTCAAATGAACATTAAACTAACTGAAGACATTATTGAAGCCTCTGCTTTTGGCAGAGTCAGGATTCTAGCAGATGTCTGGATTGTTGAAATTCCCCAAATAGTGCCACATCATTCCTCTTGCCAGGTTGGTGATATGTCTTCCAAATTCATCTATTTTCTCCTTCTTCTTTCAGTGTTCTTCATCCATGACAGGCAGATGGTAATGCCCTTGACAAGAATAACAAAGGTAGAAAAAGGGAAAGATTTGGGGGGAAAGAGAGTGAGTTCCATTTTAAACATGTTGCATTTAAGATGTCTTTGGAACATCCAGTTAGAGACGTCAGCCTGGAAGTCAACAGAAAGGTTAGGTTTAAATCAATAGATTTGAGAATCATCAGCATAGAGATAATAATTGAATTCATATGAGCTGATGAGATCACTAAGTGAGACAGTATAGAGGGAGACAAATGCTCAGGATAGAAAACTATCTAAATAGAACTCATTCTCTTTTCCCAAAAACCTTGTTTTCGTCCTAACTTTCCTATTCCTGTCAAGGTTATCACCATTCACCAACCATGGATGAGGAATACTGAAAGAAGAAGGAGAAAAATAGATGAGTTTGGAAGATAAATCACCAATATAGTACAGTGGAATAATGTGGTACTGGGGGAACTTCAACAAGCCAGACAGCTGCTGAAGCCCTAACATGAGACACCTTTGGTTAGCAAGCATAACATACTGGAAGATTCAGCAAGGAAAACTGAGTAGTCAGACAGATAGGAAGAGAACCAGGACAGAGGAGTGTGAAAAACACTCAAGAAGAGAGTGTCAAGAAGGTGATTGATAGTGTCAGAGGCAGCAGAGAGATCAAGAGGAATGAGAAAATACCACTGGGTTTGGCAAAAAGAGATCCTTGGTAACTTTAGAGAAAGAATTTTCAGCTGAATGATGAGGTTAGAAGCAAGATTATAGAGAGTTAAAAAAAAGAATGACAGGAGAGGATTTGGAGGGTTTTTTTGTAGAAAGTTATCTCAAAAATTTGATGAGAAAAGAGAAGAGAGACATGGGATAAAAGTTAGTGATGATGAATGGATCAAATGAGGAGTTTTTTGAGGATGGGCAATACATAAGCATGAATGTAAGCAGTAGAGAAAGAGCCAGCAGACAAGGAGAGAGTGAAGATAAGTGAGAGAGTAGGAATGATTGATAGAGGGGAGTAATCTTCAATACTTGAGGGGTTTGGAGTGAGGTACAGTGAACAAATAGGCTGGAATGCAGAATATCCTAGGCTCATAAAATGTGAAGCTGGAAGGAACCTCAGAAGCCATCTGATCCAACCCATTTATGTTTCTACTAAGGAAAAGGATCCCAAGAGAGAATAATACATACACACAGATATACAATGTCACATGGGGAATAAGCAGCAGAGTCAGGACTGACCTCAGTTCCTCTGACTCAAGAATCAATACTTTTCCCATTGTACCATGTGACTTCCATTCATAATCTTGTAGCTTCTGTTTCATTCTTTCATTTCTGAGCAGAGGTCAACCAATGCAGATTGATACCTGCTTCTATAACTTATAATCTTCAGAGAAATTAAGGGTCACATAATGCTCATCACCATCCTTTCCCAGCCTCCTTCCTTTCTCCTTGCTTTTCCTTAAAGGTAGACCAGAGACAAGATGGAAGGATGTGGCCGGTTAATGCTGTAGAATTACTGTACTGTGGTATTTTCCAGTTGTTTTAATTTTTCCATCTCAAGTCCTAGATAAATCCACCCTCTAACTCATGAGTCAGAGTCTATTTTTTCCTCCTCAAAAAAAGCTTCCTTTTTACCCCCCACCAAATATATTTCACATTTAGCAAAGAACACAATTTCATCAACTTATTTACATCATAAACTAGAAGCATATAGATATAATGATAGGGGAACACACAAAACCTAGCCACCACTTTCTACCTTACTGAATGCAATGTGTTGAAAAAGTTCTGAGGGGGTCCCATCACCATATTCCTGCTGCACAGCAAGAAGTCTGTGAAGCTATACCAAGTCAAGAAGAAAGAACAGAGCCATTTTGGAATGAGTGATTGCTATAATTAAAGTTATTAGCAAGGAAAGGCTCAGTTACTGAAGGACGAATGAAGCCACAGCAAGTTTAAATAATGACATGGTGCCTCATGGGGTGTTTTTCCAATTCTTGCTCATTTTGAGAAAATGATGCTCCTTGCCAAGACCACCTTGCATCTGTAATAGCTAGAGCAAATAAACACAGGAGAGGAAGAAATTTACAATTTCCCCTCGGAAGCAGTCAACTTCATTACTGATGATAGCTGGAGAAGTTCCTCAGTAATGGGGTTCTTGGAGCTAGTACTTTTTCATTTCTATTTGATGCTTCTCCAGTTAAAGGGATCACTGATGTGTGTGGGTGACTGATACACCCCTCAATCAGGGATATGTTGAGGAATAAAAGTTAGCAAATGGAAAAGAGAACATGTTGTCCTGGGATGCCTCCTTTGCATCTGAACGATACCATCTTTCTGGGTATCCTTAGGGGACTTGGAGCTGACCATAGAAATGGCTGCTGCTCCTGACTGTTAAGGGTCAAATGATCATACATGTAGGGCTGGGAGGGACCTCAGAAGCCATAAAGGCCATTTCTATGATTTTACAATTTAAAAAACCAAAGCTAAGTGCCAAGGTCATGCAGATGGTATCAGAGTCAAGATTTGAATCCAGATCCTTTAACCAGATGGTCAGTGTAATTTTCACAATACCATGCTAAATGAATGTTTTATTTACTTAAAAACTAAGTATGAGAAATTTTAGACTGAACTTCATAGATGAGGTAGTTCACAGAAGCAAAGTAGGTTTAAAGAGAACCATGTTTTTAGGAGTCCTGCAGAGTCCAAGAGACCCTAACATGACTTCTATCTAATCCTCTAGTCTACAAGGAGATCTGATTAATTTTAGATCTTCTCCAGAATGCTAGACAACTCTATGCTGAACCATACTGGTTGAATTTGATCCTAGAAAAGCTAGACTGAACAATTCTGGCCACCTCCACACACACACACCCCCCCCATTTCATGGCTCTATCTATAGGTGCAACTCCACCAATCTCTACAAACTCTGCACTTTTTTCTATTCACCAGCCTGGAACCAGCAGTTTGGTCCTTAATGGTGATACAGAAATAGGTCTAAGAAGTTTAGGAAATGAGTTCTTAACCCTCTCTGTGTAAAGATGAATTCCCCTTTGGAAGTGCAGTGAAGTCTATGGACCCCTTCTCAGAATAATGTTTTTCAGTGGATATGATATTATACATAGCGCCAGGCATGGGGTTGTATATCTATAATCTATTCTAGAAGGAAGGAAGAAGGAAGGAAGGAAGGAAAGGAAGGAAAGGAAGGAAAGGAAGGAAAGGAAGGAAGGAAGGAAGGAAGGAAGGAAGGAAGGAAGGAAGGAAGGAAGGAAGGAAGGAAGGAAGAAGGAAGGAAGGAAGGAAAGAAGGAAGGAAGGAAGGAAGGAAAGGAAGGAAGGAAGGAAGGAAGGAAGGAAGGAAGGAAGGAAGGAAGGAAGGAAGGAAGGAAAGAAGGAAGGAAGGAAGGAAGGAAGGAAGGAAGGAAGGAAGGAAGGAAGGAAGGAAGGAAGGAAGGAAAGAAGGAAGGAAGGAAGGAAGGAAGGGAGAGAGGAAAACAATTACCAAGTCCTTACTATGTGTCAGGTTCTATGTATTATATACAACAACGCTGAGAAGTATGTTTGCCCAGGGTCGCATCCTGAGGATGTGTTTTAACTCAAACCTTCCTGAATCCAGACCCACCACTCACTCACTGCACTCCCTTCCTACCAGAGACAGCAGCATTTAGGAGCAGCAGGTCTAGAGCCCCCTGGGTGCCTGCATTAAGTTCAGCAGAATATGACGGCCCCCAGGAGCAGAGGACCACCAGGATTCTGAGGGAGGGATGAGCCAGGGCAGGTCAGTGAAAAAGAGCATATCAAGGGGCCCCAGATCAGCACTGGACTTAGGTCTGTAAGGAACATGGTGTGGGACCAGATGAGTGAGGGAGACACGAAACCTAGGCTCAAACAAAAAAAAGAACACCCCAAACACTAGAAAATATAAGATTACAAAGAAAATCTATTATTTGGGGGTATATTTATCAAAACATTGAAAATAAAAATCAAGTTCACAGTTGACAAGTAAAAACCCTAGGTCTTGGGGAATGTGACTCATCCACTGCTTCCATTAATTTCTCTCAGGAGTTGTTTTCATATAGACTGTGTAGTGTTAAAAGTGGCTGGGCTGTAGTTTTCCTGATTTACTAGTGGATTCTTGATCTCTCCCACTTATCCTTTTCCAGGGTATCTTCTGAAAAGGAGGGAAGGAATAAGAAAAAGCTCCAAAATTGTTTTAAATTCCTGACAGAAAAGACAAGAACATTTGAATACATTCTGCAGTCCTCAGAGTAAGGCAAGCCAGACTGTTCATTTCATACAATTTTAATGGTTCCATGCTAATTATTTAGCATCCCTTAAGAAACAGGTTTCACATATAAGGATAAAAAATTCCATCACCAAAATAGAAACAAAAACAAGGAAGAGGAAAAAGATCAAATAACAGAAATGAAGAAAATCTGGATTTGATTCCAAATAGGAAGTCAGATCTAGAATGAATTTTTAAATGTCATGGAGCCCAATACCTTCATTTTACAGATAGGGAATCAAAGGACAGAAAAATGGGAAGTGACTAATTCAGAGTCACAAAGCTAATTAATAGCTGAGGCTGCTTTGAACAAACCAAAACAAACTGCAGATTTCTTTACCTTCAAGACAATTTTTTTTTTCAACCAAATTAAGCATCTTCTTTTACAATGAAGACATTCTTTGGAAAAATGCTGTCATCATTTATTTTTACCCATTGCCTTCATTTCACAGATAGTAGGTCTTCCCCATTTTTGAAGCTTCCACATTTATAAGTTTTGTGACATTCTCAACAAATAAGGAAGTTAGACTATATGACCCCTGAGATACCTTACAAATCTAAATCTTATAATCCTATTAAAAAAAGCCTTTGTGGGCTTCCATAAAGAGATGCTACTGATGAAACACCAGAAAGACCAAGCAGGTCAATTGACATGTTATATACACACACATATGTGCACATGCATATATTTATGTACATATATGTGTGTTAATTTATATATACATTATATATTATATATACATATATATGTATATATACACTTTCATGGATGGGATTTGCACTTATGAGAAGGACTGGGAGCTCCTTCTAATAATGGAGCTGGGTCTATAATTTAGTCTTATAATGTGGGGCACTGAGAGGTTAAATAACTCTCCCAGAATGACATAGGTAAAGTGAAGCGAGCAGAACCAAGAGAACATTGTACACAGTAACAACAAAATTATATGATGATCAACTGTGATGGACTTGGCTCTTTTCAACAAAGAGGTAATTCAGGCGGATTCCAATAGACTTGGGATGGAAAGAGTCATCTGCACCCAGAGAGAGAACTATGGAGAGTGAATGTAGATCAAATCATAGTATTTTTACCTTTTTGTTGTTTTTTGTTTGCTTGTGTTTTTATTCTTTCTCATGTTTTTTTTTTCTCTTTTGATCTGATTTTTTTTAAACAGCATGATAAATATGGAAATATGTTTAGGAGAATTGCACATTTTTAACCTCTATCGAATTGCTTGCTGACTTGGGGAGGAGGAAGGAGAAAGAAAAATTGGAACACAAGGTTTTGCAAAGGTGAATGCTGAAAACTATCTTTGCATGTATTTGGAAAAATAAAATACTATTAAAATTTTAAAAATGAATTACAGAGTTAGCATATGTAAGAGGCTTAACATGAACCAACTATAACACAGTCTTTTATTTGTTATTCAAGGTTGCCTTTTTTGTTTTAGTGATGGCTTTTTTCCCTGTAATATTTCCATAACCCATTTTTGTACTCTAATCTCATTTTAATGAGACCTGGGAGGTCTGGTAAAGAACAGGTGTAAACAAATATGAAAACGTAACAGAGAAATCCGTAGAGGCTACTTTCTATAAGATGCATTCTATGTCACTTTAGTCTAAAGACTCTTGAATGGCTCAACATTAATCAGTCTCTTTCCTTTTGCCCACATGAAAATAAGTGACCCACTCATTTCATGTTATCAAATTTAAGGTTGTGATTTTTTTAAAAAGCTATTGATAATTATTATAAGAAGTTCTATGAAAAAAAAGACTATTGGTTTTAGAGTTAGGAGATCTGGGTTCAACTTCCACATTAACTGATACTACCTAAATGATCTTGGGCAAGACTTCATCTCTTAGCTTCAGGGTTTTTGTCTTATAAAATAAGGGGATTGGACTAGAATAACCATGAAAATCCTTTTTAGGTATTAATATATGATTCTGTGATTCTCTTTCTATAGTTTGAAATGGAGTGATCAATATGCACTCAATTGGACACTTGTCATTGAGTCTCCGGTGAGTAAGTACTCCCTGTTACTGGGGGAGGTAGAGGGTAAACTTTAGCTTCATTAACAAGATACAGCCAGTTGACATCATACATTAAATTCTGAACTTTCCTAGCAATCAACTCAAGAGAAGAGGTTTTTTAGAAGAACACTTTGAACTCTGGTCATCTTTCCTAGACCTTATTGAAACCTTTGAAGAAGGAGAACAGAACCCAAGGAATATATGATTGTCGATTTTTTTTCCTTTTTACCAGGCCCATTGGGAACTACCAAGAAGACTTACTATATTATATCCTATATTATGCTCTATTTTGTCAATGCCCATTGATACTTGCTATGCAATCTATAGTTTGAGATATATATATATATATATATATATCTGTGTGTGTGTGTATTATATATATATATATGCATATGTATATATAAATACACACACATATATAAATGCTTGGTTCTTTTTTCCCCATCTTAAAATTTTTTTATTGTTTTGTGGTTATACATGCACATTAATTTTTATACACATTTCTTTATGAATCATGTTGGGAGAGATAAATCAGAACAAGAAGGGAAAAGAACAAGAGAAAAAAAAGAAGAGAAAAATGAACATAGCATTATTGATTTATATTCAGTCTTCATAGTTCTCTCTTTGTATGCAGATGGCTATTTCTATCCAAAGGTTACTGGGATTGTCTTGAATCATTGAATACTGAAAAGAATCAAGTTTTTCAGAATTTATTATTGCACAATATTGCTGTTACTGTGTACAATTTACTCCTGGTTATCCTTGTTTTACTCAACATCAGTTTGTGTAAATCTTTCCAGGGCTTTCTAAAATCATTTTGTTCATCATTTTTTATAGAACAACAATATTCCATTAATTTCATATACCATAACTTATTCATCTATTTCCCAACTGATGGGCATTGATTCCTTTTCCAATTCTTTCCCACCACAAAAAGAACTGCTACAAACATTTTTGCACATGTGGATCCTTTCCCCTTCTTTATAATTACTTTCAGATACAGACCCAGTAGTGGTACTGGTGGATCAAAAGGTATGGACAGTTTTACAGCCCTTTGGGCTGTAATTGATCTCCAGAATGGTTGGGACCATTTTTATTCTTTCTCATATTTTTTTTTCCATTTCACAAATCCACCAACAATGCATTAGTATCCCAATTTTCCCACATCCCCTTCAACATTTATCATTATCTTTTCTTGTCATCTTAGCCAATCTGGGAGGTGTGAGATGGTACCTCAAAATTATTTTAATTTGCATTTTTATAATCAATAGTGATTTAGAGTGAATGTTTGGTTCTTGATCCTAACCCCAAAGCAATGATTATTGGTCCTGATCTTCATACGCACATGCATATTTACACAGAGACACTAAACTGCAATTCATCACTTGACCATCAATCAAACCATCAGTCAATTAATGTACTTTAAAAATAATGAAAGGGAAAAAAAGTTTCATCCACATCTCTGTTCCTTCAGACTTCTCAACAATATTCAGCTTTTCAAGCCTTCCATTGTCACTAAGGATTTCTATCCTAGAATTCTCTAAGGAACAGATACAGAGCCTTTGCCATTGGAGACTGTTCAGGCGAAAGAAGGAATTATCTGTTTTCTTAGCTAGGTTCATATGGTTCTCATTTCCCCAAAAGCCATGAACTCACTGACATGCCTCCCTGACAAACAGCATCCAGCTTACTCCTTGCCAGTTCTGGGTTCTCTAGAAGCTGAGGGGTTTTGGTTTTTGTTTTTCACTGGTAAGCAATATTTTTAAAGAGTAAATCATTGAATAAAACCTGTTCTTTTCAAAGGCTGAGGAATAAAGAGCTACTTAGTGCTGGTTTTCAAAGGGTAAATCTTATTTTTAAAGCACTATTGATTAAGTCCAACTGCAACATGACAGGGTCAAACTGAGTTAGGAGAATGCAGGGGAAAGCTAGGCAAAAAATCCAGTCTCTATGCAGCAGGGGTCTGTGGTCTGGCAATGTCCCTTCTTCCCCCAATCTAGGATGGTGACACTTGGTACTTATAGCTCATGGAGCTCAGCAGGAATAGAATGTCAGGTTGAGAAGGTTAGTGGGCTAAAAAAGATCCCTTTAACACAATTGCTGGTTCCTTTTTAAAGTTGACTGTTTTTTAGATTCACTACAAGGAGAAATGGGTTGATAATAGTTGGTTCCAGCAGTCCTTGAAGCCTAGAACACAATAGATGCTGGTCTAGCCTTAAACAGGACACAACACTCAGGGTCCACCAGTTTAATGCTTTCCTATCTCTTACATTAGAATCACTGAGCCCTAAGATCACTGTATCATAGATTTAGAAGTAGAAGAGATCTCAGAAGTCAAAGATAATTCTGGATCCAAACAAGATTGAACAATAAAAGAATATTAAGAAGAAACACATAATAAGCATCATGATTTCGAAAGCAGAAATGAACTGTGCTAAGCAGGTTACAAAGAAAGGTAAAACTCTCAAGGAGTTCTATCTTAAGAGGAAGAAAGCATCTAACAAGTATATACAAACAACACAGAGAGAAGCTAAATTGGAGATGATATTAAAATGAAGGGGACTGGAAAAGGCTTCCTGCAGAATACAGAACTTTAGCTGAGAGTTGAAGGAAGTCTAGAAAGCCAGGAGACAGAGAAGGGGAAGAAGGAAGTTCTGGATATGAGAGACACCCAGTAAAAATTAAAATGCATGGATGAGTGTGTGAAGGGGAATAAAGTGCAAGAAGTCTGGAAGAGTGTAAGGAATTAGCTTATGATCCTCAAGCAAACAACAATAAAAAGTGAAAATCTTACGCTTTAATCCACATTTAGTCTCCATAGTTATCTCTCTGGATGTGTTTGGCCTTTTCCATTGTCAGCCTATTGGAATTGCTTTGAACCACCACATTGTTGAAAAGAGCCAAAGGAAAATTTTCTTGGATTATTTCTTGTATTATTTTCTCAAGGTTCTTTTTTTTTTTTTTGGTCATAGTTTTTAGGTATCCCAATTATTCTTATGTTGTTTTTTTCTTCTAGATGTGCCATTTTTCTTATTATGTTTTACATTCTCTCCTTTTTCATTCTTTATATTTTGTTTTGTTATTTTTGGTCACTTATAGCTTCTCTGGCTTTCTCTTGTTCAGTTAGAATTTTCAAAGAATTATTTTCTTCTTTAAAACTCTGGATCTCCAGTAATGAACAGAGCTAGCTACACCCAGCAAAAGAACACTGGGAAATGAATATGGACCACAACATAGCATTTACACTCTTTTGTTATTGTTCGCTTGCATTTTTGTTTTACTTCCCAGGTTATTTTTACCATCTTTCTAAATCTGATTTTTCTTGTGCAGCAAGATAACTGTATAAATATGTATACATATATTGTATTTAACATATACTTTAACATATTTAACATGTATGGGATGACTTACCATCTAGGGGAAGGGGTAGAGGGAAGGAGGGGAAAAGTTGGAACAGAAGTTTTTGCAAAGATCAATGTTGAAAAATTACCCATGTATGTGTTTTGTCAATAAAAAGCTATAATAAAAAAATTTTTTTAAAAAGGAATTAGCTTATGAAGGGTTTTAAAAGCTAAACAGTGGATTTTATATTCAATACTAAAGATAATAAGGAACGGTATGGAGGAGGTGACATATTCAAAACTTTTCTCTTGGAATATCATTTTGATACCCATGGCCATCCATATATATATTATCTCTAGCTGAATCACAAGCATTGTGGTTCCCAGAATTTTCAAGCTCAATTCTGTATAGACATATTAATTATCATAAAGAGGGTCACTTATATAGAGGTATGATTCAAACCCAAGGTCCTTGGACTTCAAAACTAGCATTCTTTCCTCTGTAGCATGTTGTCTCCCTCCAACTTTCCTCCATTCCCAAATCATGAATCCTCATCTTTGGGGGTCAATCCCCTTCCCCCACTATATCCAATGTCTCTGCTCCTGTTTTAGGATGGCTGAGAATTGCTGGGGGGAAATAAGCTACAAAATGAAATTGATTTGACTTACTATATATTCATGATTCACAATTTCAGCTTGGCCTTCCCTGCTGCTCAACAATTCTTATTAATTCATTATCTTCTTCCCTATAGCAATGACATAAAATCTTCTCTCTTCTTGCCTCCACTAACACTTCTACTCCTCACACCCAACAGATGGCTTTGTCTCAGTCTGCTCTGGGAAGTATTAGGCTATATGAAGTTAACCCCCTTAGGATGCTGGATTCTATTACTCAAATATTTAAATATACAAATGCTTCCTTCACCTTCCTTTTCCCCTTGGCCAGAGGAGAAGAGATATCCTTACCACTGGCTGATACCAATCACTCTACTAGTACCGTTTTCCCCTACACTCCCACCTACTCCAGGGCATTACTTTAATAGCCATCTACTGCTCTCCTTTATGTATCTTCACTCTCTTCCCTGACGTTCACCATTTCTCATCTCGTTACTGCCAAAAGTACTTCTGTATCATCCTTTCATCTCCGTGGGGAGCCAAGGACAGGTAGGAGTACTCCCTCCCTTCCCATCTTCACCTAGACATGAAAAGATGGTACTGAAGCACCAACCACATTAGGGATCAATGCCTCCCTGAGGTTGACACAATTCCCCATTATTTTTGTACATTTTGCACCAACACAGCTGACAATGGAAGGGAACTGCTTCTGTATTAACAACTTTCCACCAAAACTCACATCAATGAGAAACCAAAGGAAGGTGGTAAACTGGAACAAATCCAATTATCCTTTTCTGTCTCAGCAACTAACCAGGACTTATTCTCAGGATTTCATTTCTCCTAGGCGACAGTCGAAAAGGAAACTCCATTGAAACTTTGAAATAAAGTTTCATTTACAATCTTCAGTGAAGTTTTGGATAAAATGGTATCAAATATGTATAGTAAGCATTCTCGTGCCTCTTTTAGATACGTGTGTGTATATACATGTACATATATGTGTATATAATAATATATGTAACATATATATGTAATATAATGTAGTATTTAAAATACATAAAGACAGAAAGAAGGGGGAGGGAAGGAGGAACAGGAAGGGGGGAGAGAGACAAACAGACAGGCAGAAACAAAGAAAGAGAGACAGAAGCAGAGATAGAGACAAAGACAGAGAAAGACAAAAACAGAGAGACAGAGAGAAAGAGACAGAGAGGGGAGTTGAAGGGAGGGAGGAAGGGAGAGAGAGAGACACACAGGGAGAGAGAGAGAGACACAGAGAGAGAGAGAAGAAAAGAGGGGAGGAGAAAGGGAGAGAGAGAGATGGAAAAATAATGAGTGCTAGAAGGGGTTGGGGTAAGGGCAGCAAATGAGAGAGCAAGACCTAGAGGCAAAAAATTTCTCCGAGATGAAATGTGGCAGGAAAGAAGAAGGCGTCCAGGTGACTAGAAAAGGGAGTCTGAAATCAGAAAAACTGGAGTTCATTTCTGTTCCAGAAACTAACTAGTTGTATGATCCTAGGCAAGTCTCAATCTATTTGCCTCAACTTTTTCATCTGTAAAATGGGGATTATATAGCAGTTACCTCCCAGAGTTGTTGTGAAAATCAGATAATAATTGTAGAGCTTTTAGCATAGTACCTCATATATAGTAGGTTTTATATAAATGTCATCATCATTATTAGTAGTAGTAGTATTATAGAGGTGAAGCATAAGCTAGATCCTTCCTAAAATGATAGTCACACAGAGGTCATTGGAAATCAGACGTGTAATAAACTTAACAAATTTGGTACCAGTTTTTAAAAATTTTTTTTAACAATCTGAAAAAAGAAATGTTGACATTCTGACCTTTCTGTTATTCCTCCCATAGGACACCATCTCCCACTGCCATGCCATTTCACAGGAATACTCCCATGCCTGAAGTGCATTCTTACATCCTTTTCCCCTCTTAGAGGCCCTCGTTTCCTCCCAAACTCAGCTCAAGAATCATATGAAGCTTTTCTTGATTCCTCCAGCTACTACTGGCTCCCTGCCAAAGTACCATAGATTCAATTTTAAATATATTTTACTTGGGTCATGGGTTTCATCTTTATATATGTCTTTCTTATTAAAATATAAGCTTCTTTAGGGCAAGTATTACTTCATTTTTGTCTTTATGTCTCCATTGTCTAACACAATCCCTAATACCAAGAAGGATCTTTATTATTTAGCAGAGTCTCCTGTACACAGTATACTATTTATTGCTTGACTGACCCACCATCTCATCACTTTTCATTGCTAGTAGTGATGATCTGAATTGAACAATACCCAGTCTCTTACATGCCCCAGTCCCTAATCCCATGACGGAAATGATGGATGGGGGAAACAAGCATGGGTTAGGAGGACGGTCTCTGATTGCAGAAGGGGATGTCCTCCGGTGTGAAGCAGTGATTACTTTTAGGACCTGGAGCTCCCCCATATTCACCACGCTTTGGCCAACTGTGTGTCACAGAGATGAAACAAATGGACAAGGGAGAGTAGGGAGCAGTATCAGTGCGAACCATGACTTCAGAATAAAGGCTAGGTCTTCCTGGGATTCAGTCCAACTTCATGCTCAGGCTACCACGCTGGCTGACTTGACCCTCTCAGAAAAAGGTGCTTTTAGCTTACTAAGGTGAATTAAAGTAGCCCATGCCCAGCTCCATGAGCTCTCTGTCCTTTCCCCCCTTCCTCTTGCTCTGATTTTCCTCCTCATCTCATTAGAGATTTGCTTTTTTCCCTATCCAACAACACTCACTCTTTGGGTAAGGGCGATTGTATACCTGTTGCCCTTTCTAGCCTCCACCAGAGACTGTCAGGAAGAGAGACTAATTATACTGAGGGCTTTTAGGAGGTACCTGAAACTAATTCCCCATCAGCCTTCAAACAGTAACGACTTGCAGCAGTTGGAGCTTGAGCTGAACCAGTGACCTTCAGCAAAACCTGAAAAGCTTCGCGTCCCATTATCACTCCCCAGAGCCAGCTTCTCCCTGCCTTTCTTTGCCTTGTCTCTCACCTTTCTGAGAGCCCTGACAAAGGAGAATTCTTGGCATGTTTGTGCCAGTTCTGCCCTAGTGGCCACTCTAGGCTCTCTTTGCACAGTCTGCACTTTAGACCCCACAGGAAACAAATGTCACATAGCACGAACAATACCAGTGTTCATTAATATAACCCTTTCCAGTGACACATGGCAGAGGTGCTGGGTTTCCATTTGCAAGTTAACTCATAGAAATCTCAGCCAGCTCATCATCATTAAGTGTAATTCTTTACAGTCAGCAAGCTAGACTGCAAGTAGCCTTACCTTCTTTCTTTCCCTGAACTATATTTATATTATAGTATTATAGTGTCTCTCTCTCTCTCTCTCTCTCTCTCTCTCTCTCTCTCTCTCTCTCTCTCTCTCTCTCTCTCTCTCTTTCCCCTCTTTCTTCTTTTCTTCTCTTTTCCTTTCTCACCTTCCTTTTCTCTCTCTCTCTCTGTTTTTCTCTTCTTCCCTCTCTTCTCCTCTTTCATATGTGACTTTATTGGTCCAGTGCATCTAAAATTGGAAGCATAAAATTTATCTTCCCTCCTAACAGTACTGGTCAGGCTGTCCTGTCACTGAACTTAGACTTCAGGTGACAATCTGATCTCTCTAAAATACTAAACCACTAAAAGAATCCAAGTAACAATCCTCAAAGATGTGCAAAGTCATGGATAATGGTTGAGAGCTTAAGAATATAACATATTCTCTTAAAATGGCTCTCAACCCCTGGCAGACAGACCAAACAAAATCCAATTCACTAAATACCACCCTATCTCGTAACAAAGGACCATTTATCAAGAAGAAATCAAACAGAAAGAAAAATAGATGAAAGACATCCATTCCTGTTAATTCATGACATACTCTCCATGGTACTAAAAAAAAATCCATGAAAATACCTATTCAGCTCAAGAGGATACCACCAGAAAGCTCATGTCGGTTTTATAGCCTCTAAAGATGAGAACTAAAACACAGAGCTACTGGGAGTGGAGAAGAAATAGAAGGAAAAACCAATCATTTTCAGAGTTGAGTTTTTGGGAAGAATAATAATTTTTCATTCTAGACCTGGGATTTTATCAGTGCAAAGAATTCCTGGTGCCTAAACTCCGTCCACTGTTGCAGATTAGCAATTTTTTAAAAGTTAATGATCTGGGGGGCTAATAAAACTAGAAGGGACTTTAGAGATCATCTGGTTCATCTCTTTTATTTTATGGATAAGAAACCTGTGGCCTGGGCCCATCAAGCAACCTTCTTGTTATGGTTACATATCGCCAGTACACGACAGAGCTGAGATTCAAATCCAGGCCCTTGGAACCTAAAGACAGCACTCTTCCTCTACACCGCACCCTTATCCTCTTAATTGTCACCCAGAACACTGAGCCAATAAAAGAGGGTCAGGATCACATAGTTAATGGATGTTAGAGGCTGACTAGAACATGAATCTCCCTGTTTCTCTTGCTTTTATCTATCATGCCATGTGATATCTTATATGATGATAATTGTTTGAGGTTTGCCTAACACTTGGTGTACATTATTTTATTTTGAATTTTCACAACTATACTGTGAGATAACATGGCACCAGTATTTTCAGATGAGGAAGCTAATATTCCAACTAATAATTAATTATTAGTTTATTTATTATTGTTGGGTTGTTTCAGTCATGTCCAACTCTTTGTGATGATCCATATTCTTGGCAAAGATAATGGAGTGAATTTGCCATTTCCTTCTCTAAGTTACTTTACAGCTGAGGAAACTGAGGCAAACAGGCTTAGTGACTTGTCCAGGGTCACATAGGTAGGAAGTTTCTGAGGCCAGATTTCAATTCAGGAAAATGAGTCGATTCCAAGCACAGAGTTCTATCTATTGTTGCTTTTAGTTTATAATTGATAACTAATTATGATTTACTAATATTCTAATTATTATACATCTTCATTTTCACCAAGCTTTGTGTTCCTTTGTAGTCTTATATAATTTATGTTCTGACCCAAGGGGTTCATGACACACAAATAAGTTAAGAATAGGTTAACAGTTTTATAGACAAGAAAACTAATATCAGTAAACATTAAGCAGTTTGTCTAGGATCACAAAACTAGTGTTATATTAATAAGGCACTTAAATGTTTGTGGAGTGAATGAAAGATATGCCAGAAAGAGAACTAGAGCATAGATACATTCTACCATATATAATATACTGCCTTTCCAGAGAATTCTAGATTTCTGAATTGATTTGCCCAAGATGATAACTCAGGTTTACAAATATAGGCTTCTTCCCATGTTATTTCTTAGTCTTTTCCTCCCACCTCCTAGAAGGAAAATTAGCCCTCTCATATTCCCTTCAGCTAATAGCCCCATTCCCCCAAAATATCCAATATGGAAGTCTTGTGCTACACCCAACAGTCACTTCTATCTTATTAGAATCTCCACAGCTCTCAACTAACATTTCCCTAGTTTTTCTCCCATCTTCTTTCAATTTTCTCCTGTTTTCTTCTTTTTTCTTTTAGCTTTAGTTTCCAATTTTGAAGTATTTTTTCTCCCATCCCCCAATACAAAAAAAAAGAAAAACAAAATCCTTATAACAAATGTAATCGTTAAGCAAAACAAATTTCCACACTGTTGACATCCAAAAATGTATGTCTCATTCTGCATCTTGAAATCATCACCTCTGTCAAAAAGGTCCATTTCGGCTCTAAATCTATAATTGGATGATCCTTTCTTCACTAGGGTATAATTTAAGGTCCTAAAATCTCAGTATTTTGAAAGCTATAAAGCTCTGTTGCTTATTTCAATAGAGCAAGTTTTAATCTTTTTTTTTTTTGGTCATGGCCCCCTTTGGCAGGCTGGTAAAGGCTATGAATCTCCTTCTTAGATGTTCTTAATACATAAAATAAATTACATAGGATTACAAAGGAAACCAAAGGTTAATGAAAATGAAGATGTATTTTTTTCCTATATTACGGTCATGAACACTCTGCAATCTATTCACAGACTCCTGAGAAATCAATGGACCCCAGATTAAGAACTCATGCATTTGAATAAAAACTCCATTTTGAGGAAACTCATGATATGACCTTACAACTAGTCATCAGTGAGTCCCGAAAGGATTTTGCCCATCAGTGAGTCCCGAAAGGATTTTGCCCATCAACTAAGAATTCACCTAAGGTTTTGCTAAACATCAGGTATCCTGGTGCTACAGAAATATGGCCAGATTTAGTTCAGATCTATTCATCCACAACCTTTCTGAGCCAATACTACATCGAGCTCCAACCAGGTGAGAATGCATAACTTAAAGAAACTTGGAAATCAAAAGTGAGAGCAGTCATGTAAATTAGTCCAGGCTGATGGGCCAAGAATCAGGAAGAAATCAGGCAAAGCTGAAAATAAATCAAGGTATGGGGGAAGAAGAGTTGGGCACAAATGGAAAATACAAATGACCCTCATCAAACTCTCTTGGGTCCTAGGTTCTCATGGCCATCACACACTTCACTAGAATGACATTTGGAACTGTGGGAAAGACTGTGGGAAATTTTCCCTGTGGAAAAGATTGGGGATGATATCTGAAGGTGAATAGGGTTGTTTTTTTTAACCCATCTGCAAGGTTAGGCTAAATCTTTTTCTTATTCTCTGTTCCAGATATAAGTGGCTTATTTAAGTCATTCATGACTGCAATTTTACATACATAGAATGAGAATGAAAGTGAGAGTTAGAGAAGAAAGATTGGTGGTTCCATTTTATTTCTTTTTTAGTTGACTGTGACCTATTATTTTTTGGTTCTTTAAAAAAGTTTCAGTATATTCTTTTTTTCTTCTATGTAGACATTTCTTCCTCCCTCCCCTACTCCATTCCCTCATTTAATTCTTTTCTCTATAATCGCAGAAACTCTTATATCTCTCCAAAGAGTGAGGATATAGAGAGAAACTCCCTAATCATTATCTGTGAACCAACTAAACGGGGTCATTTCCACTGATATGAAAAGCAAAACTACCTTTCTCATTTAACTCAAGTTTCAGCACAATCCATCCTCAATGTGCCTCTTCAGGGGCCAACACTGGTTTGGGACAATCTGGCAGTGAATAAAATAAATGGATTTTAAAGCTTGCATTTTTCTAGGAGAACTAATGACTTTTGTTCCTGACAAGACTTAACCAAAAATAGGAATTGAGGGACCATGTGAGAGGTGACATGTGTCCCAGGAGAACTGAGGCTTGTTCAAATGGGGAAGTATCTTAAAAATCATAGGATCATAGTTAGAGAAACTGAAAGAACCATAGAGGCCATGGAGTCCCTTTCCTCTCCTTGCTGACACACAGACACACAGACATACACTTTATAGAAAAAGGAATCAAAGGTCAGAGTGCAGTGACTTGCCCAAAGTCACACAGTGGTAATGACACAGGTGAGATTTGAATCTAGTGCTCTTGAATGCATAGTTTTTAATGGGAGATAAGTATAATTATGGATGGATTTTGCTTTTCCTTCCACTAACAATTATCACAGGGCAGAAAGTCAAAGAATCAACTCAGAGCTGGAGCTAGAAAGAGCCCTTTTTCATTTGAAGAAATTGAGATCTGGAGAATTGACAGCAGGTACTCTTGGAAAGATTATTTTTTACTTCACTAAAATGTTGTTTCTATGAGAGAAATGGGAGGCAATCTAATGAAATAGAAAAAGCATTGTACTAAGTACGGGAGGGAGACTGTGAGTCAGGAGATCAGTATTCTGGTTTCCATTATGCAATTGGCTAATTTTATGACCTTGCAAAAGACTTTGTTAGAGTTCCGTCAACAACTAGAAAAGGGACCACTTTTAATGAGTAAATTGTAAGCAGGGTCATGCTTATAAATGTTTTAACACCTAGCTCTCAGGGGAAAACAAAATATATACAGTTTTAAGTATAATCTGCCTTATTAACATTTTCTTTATCACTTTCTTAAGTGAAGGATAAAACAGTAAATAAAATCATGATTTGTAGTGTTTGCTGATTTATGAGCTAGAAATCCTCACACTAAAAATTTAATATCTGGATCAGTCTTCCAACATACCTCTGATTTTTTAAGCTCCTCCAGTGCAGGGATTGGATATTTTCATTTTTGCCTTTGTATTCACAGCATCTACCTGTGCCTGAGGTTTTTGATTGATACATTGATTTTAAGGTGAAGAGATCCATTCAAAACTTTTCCAACTTAAAGCACTACATAAAGGTTAGTTATTAGTATGCAGAAGGAGCAACACAATGTATGTGAGAAGAGTCCTGGGCTCACTGTCAGAGAAACTGGATTGGAATCCTGCCTTTACCATTGAGTATCTCTCCCTGGACAGATCACACTCTTTGCATCTTATATTAAATGTTTAATGTGATCTTTAAAATGAAGAGATTGGACTACTTTCTTAAATTGTGGGTCATGACCCTTTTAAGGAGTCTATAAGTGAATGTGGAAGTCAGGAAATTATGATTATTAAATATATGATTATTATCTGTAAATGTTTGATTTTTATACCCAATGCATATACCCATATAGCGGGGATTGCATACAAACGTCTACCTGTAAATCCATGATTATATGAAACATATATATGACATATATATATTAAAATATACATATATATGAGTATATAAATACATAGAACTGGTAGATTTTTTTAATAAGTAGGCTGTAAAATAATAGATATCTTCCATACTACAAATGAGCTTTTTTAAAATCTGTTAGTTGGGCCATAATAGCCACTATAGCCCAAAGCTACCAAATAAGTTTAAAAAAAAACTATTCTAATGCCCATTTTCTACCCAGCCAGGTACTTACACTTCTAAAAATGTCAGAGTTAGAAGAGACCTTAGAAGCTGTTTAGTCCAACTAATATCTGAACAGAAAACTGACTTCATCACTCAACTGTAACTGCTCTCTCCAAGATTACTAATAATCTACAAATTGCTGAACTTGACCTTCATTTCTCTTTATACTTTCTGATTTCTCTGTAATTTTAGACACAGTTCACCACCTGTGACTTTTGTGATGTTGTGTTTCCTGAATATGTTATTCCATCTCCTACCTCCATGTCTTTGTCTTTCCATAAAAATAGAATGCACTCATTCCAATATCACCACCTCTTAAAGTACTCAAATTTAAAACTCACATCAGTTGGTACCTTATTCCTAATGGAAGACTTTCTGGATCCCCATAGTTCTTTTCTTTATCAAATGTTTGTGTATTTACTTATCTGTGTAAGTGTTGTATCCCCTGTTAAAATAAAATCTCTTTATGGATGGGGCTACAGTCTTTTATTTTTAATATTCCTATTTTTTAGCCCAATGTCTTATATAGAGAACACACAAAATACTTGTTGACATGCACTGAATCTATCTGCATCCCTAACATATGGGCCTAACCATATTTCTAAAAGGAAAAAGAAAATAAAAAGTAAAATGCCCTCCCTTATAATTGTATAGTAGACACTCAGTTTGGCTAATTCAAATTAGGATAAATTGGCTGGTGTTGCTTTCCTAAGTGAGTGGATAGCTTGTGTTGAGATCAGTGTTGTAAATGTACCACAGGATTTATAGAGGCAATTAAGTGGTACAATGAATAGAGTGCTACACCTGGAATTAGGAAGACCTGCAGTTCAAATCTGGCCTCAAATATTTATTAAATATATAACTCTATCACTTAACTTCTGTTTGTCTCATTTTCCTCAATTGTAATTGGGATAAGCATAGTACCTGCTTTGAAGGGTTAGTGTAAAGATTGAATTAGATAATTTTTTTCTTAAAAAATGGTGTTTAGCACAGTGACTAGAACATAAAACATAAAAGACACTGTATGGATGCTTATTCTCTTCCCCTTATTCAGGGCCATTGCCCCAGTTGGGGATACTTCGGATCCAATTCTAAATTACCATCCTCTCTAAATTACTGATACCCGTATTATCTCCATTAGAACAAAAACCCTGCATTCAACACTGTCTAATGCTAAATAGTTTAAACAATTCAATGCAAGGTTGGGCAAGAACAGAGGTAGTTATCCATTAGGTCATTCCATAAACTTAAAAAAAAGTACTCTAGTCAACTTTGGTAGATTCAGCATCCTACAGACACTGATTTCTAAGTTCTGTGACACAGGTAGATCTGGAAAAAAAATCGTAAAATGGAATGGAATATGTTGTGAAGGGCATAGCATTGATTGACCTTGTGACATTGAATCATCCCTTGAGTAAAGGATATACCTGGCAAAAGAAATAGATGGACAGGACATTCCCAATCACATACATAAAAATGCAGGGAAATAGAAACTGACAAACAGAAAAAGCCAGCCAGGTAACTAGGTTCCTCTGAACTTCACTATTCGGCCACAAATGGACCATTTCCTAGTTCCAAATAATTAGCCACCACATGAGGGTCAGTTTTGAAACAAATCCCAGAGGCTGGGGATCTCCTTATATTTATATGCTGTCAAATCACAATCAGTCAAGCAATAAACATTAATTAAGAACCTAACACATTCCAGAAACATAGTAAGGCATTGATTATATGAAGGGAAAAGCAAAAACAGTGAAAAAGAAAAGAGGGAAAATAGAGGAGGGGGAAGAAGGAAAGGAGAGAGAGAAAGAAATAGAGGGAGGGAGGGAAGGAGAGAAGGAGGGAAAAAGGGAGAGAGAGACAGAGATAGAAAAGCAGGGACAGAGAGACAGAAAGACATATAGATACCTTTTGTTTGGTAGAAATAAATGTCTGAGTTCAAATCCTGCCTATGTTATTTCTTTCCTGTGTGTCCTTGGGAGGGGTGTGCTAATAAATGTTTACTAATTGGCTCTTGGGAAAGCATTATATATATACATACATATGTATGATATATGTGTGTATATGTATATGTGTATACTATGTGTGTATTATATATATACACATACATACACACACAGCACACTTTAAAATTGAATCTGCATTATTAACATTTTTGCTATCACTTTCTTAAGTCGAGGCAAATCAACAAAGCAATAAATCAAGTCTTTTTCAGCACTTGCTTATTTCTAAGGTATAAGGGCTCACACTGAAAATTTAACAATCAGCTCATCAGTCAGTAGGAGTTGGCTCGAGCAGAGTCTGGATTGACAAATCACTTCACTTGTTTGAGTTCTAGTTTCTTCCTTTATATAATGAGGGGGTTTGGACTACATGAGACTTGAGATCCCTTCCAGATATAAATCTATGACACTATAGTATTCTATATACATACTATATAAATATATACTATATATACATATTTATATGTATACACACACACATATACATAATATATATATATATATATATATATATATATATATATATATATATATATACAGAATCATGTAGACAAAGGATGTAGTTGAGTGTGATAGAAAGAACACAGGACCGGGACTCTATAATCATGAATTTTAAACTTTACTGATTCACTAACTAGCTGTAACACTGATTCTCTGGCTAGTTTTCTTACTTTTAAAAGAGGGAATTGAACTAGATAGCCTTTAATGGTCTGCATTAATGCTGACCCTACTACCATCTTGCCACGGAACCTTAAGTGGCGGGCCACTTTCCCTCTCTGTGTTTCAATTCCCTTTCCTCCAGAACATGGACAATGCTGCTGACCTGCCTCAGAGGGTTAGTCTGAGCATTAATGAGAATGCATTTGCAAAGCATAAGGGATTCATGCAGAAGGGAAAAAAGCTTTAATACATGCATCTAACGAATGATTACTACAACTGTAATGTTGTCATTTTAATAAAAGCAAAGTAAAGCAAAGTTCATAACCCTACACCTTCCACGATTACACTCGTTATGATGAAAAGGAGTTCAGAAGAAGGAAGTAGATTCAGCTAGTGCTACCCTTATCTAGTTTATGTCAAGTATATGTGAGCTACATCTGTGACATAACAGATTGAACCAGGTTAAAAAATTCAATCTAATCTATTCAGTATTTAGTAGTCTTTCAAACTTATGAGTGATAGAATATTTGGGTGGAACCAAAAAGCCCTTTGAGGGTCATTTTTTGCCACTAAGAGAAAAAAAGTGTCAATTTTTTTGCTTGCTTTATTAAAATTGTATTTTTTTAAACATTGATTTGGCACCTTTTGGTATAGATTCAAGTCAGCAAAAACAAAATATGCTTATAAAACAAATTTACCATGTAACATAATTTGGAACAATCCATGGTCTATGTGCAAGATCTATTAATCAATATCTTTTCAGAAATATTGATTTATATAGTCTGACACAAGTTAGAAAGTTACAATCCAATTGCTTACCCCAAGAGTAATTGTCTATGTATCAGACACAACATACTAGATATGCAAATACATGTTACATAATACTGTCATAATCTTTATCCCTAGATTCTTAGTAAAGATGATAGCAGCTTGGGTATTGGTATGGCTTAAAGTTCAGAGATATCTCCAAAAAAAAAAAAAAAAAAAATCCAGATTGTTGGAATGGATTAATGCATGCAAAACCAGGAATCTAAGAGTTTCTTACATTTCAGCAAGATCTTTTTGGTGAAAATCATTTGGGAGCCAGAAATTCTGCTTATACAGGGAGATTATACTATGAAAAATAATTTGGAATACTTAGAGAAGTTGGAATTGTGGTGAAAGTTCCCATTGGTTATTTAATAGTTCAGAAAGTAGAGACATTTGTCTAACTTATTCATGCCATTGCTATCAATCACCTTGGCCAATGCCTCTTCTCAAACCACAATGAAGATAGCCCATGATCTTGGGCCGGAGAATCTTGGGAATAGGAGATCCCCCAAATCACCAGACTCACTTCCAGTTAATCCCATACATCCATCAGAGAGAGGAATGACCCTTGTGAAAAAGGAACTATCTATCCCTGTCACCATCAGTATCAATTATCAACCAAATGATATTAACAAGCAAGTATACCTAAGACCCTTATTAATTAATAGTTCTTGCATATCACTGGTCCTATTTCCAATCTCACCCTTTGAGCTGTTATGAAGGGGAGCACCGTATATGTGACCTGTTAATTGCAATCACAGGTACTGTAACCCTACTTATTTAGTTATTAAAGTCCTAAATTAGGAAATTCTTAATTTAAAAAGTCCTTGGAGCATCTAGGTGGCACAGTGGATAGAACCCTTAAGTCAGGAGGATCTGAGTTCAAATTTGAGTTCAAATCACACACCCTAACTGTGTGACCCTGGGCAAGTCACTTAAGCCCCATTGCCTCAAAAAAAAAAATCATATTTAACATGTATAGGACTGCTTGCCATCTGGGGGAGGGGGTGGAGGGAGGGAGGGGAAAAGTCGGAACAAAAGTGAGTGCAAGGGGTAATGTAAAAAATTACCCAGGCATGGGCTCTGTCAATAAAAAGTTATAATTATTTTTTTAAAAGTCCTTGATAGTATTAAATAATTCATCATGAGAAATGGATATAGTTTTGTCAATGGAAATGACATTAATATAAATATAAATATTTTACACACATATATATATTTCCATGGTGGTTTAAAAAAATTCTAAAGGGACACCTCCCTTTTAAATATCAGATCTAAGCAATTAAAAAGAGGAGGAAATAGTTATCTATTTCTATCTATATCTACATCTATTTTATGACACAAAGAAAATATCTATGAGACAAAAACCTTGGTAATAACTGGCACTCTAACATGATAAACAATCTTGTCTCCCAGACTATCTCCTTAATAGTCCAGGAAGCAAACTTAGTGTTACATGGTAGGTGATGATCAGCAAAACTTAAAGAAAAATATAGCGAAAATTTGATCCAAATGTTAGCAGCCAATTTCTCCCCAGGAAGTAAAATTACTGGACCCAATAAGCCAATATTCAGGGACCAAGAGAGCTTCTTAAATATTCTGAAAACAATTTGAGCCCATCAGCCTTCCATCTGAACAAACGGGGAGATCACAATCTGAAAATTACAATAAGAATGAATTGATTTTGTGCCTCTTTCCCAATTTCATCACAATCTTTGACAGCAAGAGGGTATTCATTTTGTGACATTTTCTTTCTGTTCATGAGATATACACACACAGAGCAGAAATGGTCCCTGACCACTCTATCCAAGAGAGTCAAGGAAGGATCACAAAACTTTCTTGGTCTTGTGCTTTTCTAGACAAGCTGAGTATGTTCCTTTAGAGGTTTGATCCACCAGAGACATATGGAGAAACAAGCAACTTTTCTCCTTAAAAATGAGCCTAGAAAACATTAGAAATGACACAAAAGGGATGGAATGACAGCTTCAATTTTTCACTTACAAGAAACATTCTAAGAAACTTAGGAAGGTATTTAATTATACTGGTGTTCAGTTCTACCCCTATGGAGATAAAAATTCTTCCATGATTTTTTCCCCTACGTTACTTTTTGTCCATGTCATTCTCCAAATTTTCTTCAAAGAAAGAGGGAGGAAAGAGAACATGTATATGAATATGAATATGTATATATACATACATAGCTATATACATACATGTACCTGTATAGTTCTGTTCATACATACACACATGTACAGACACATACATATACATGTATATGTGTATATATATATATATATATATGTACCCATTAAATCGTTAAATTTCTAAAAGGAAGAAATTGTCTTTTGTTTCCTTTTGTATTCCCAGCATTTAGCAGTGTCTGGCATGGAATTGACAGTTAACAATTGTGTATTGATTGACTAATAAGTATAAGACACTATGCTAAGCATTTAACAAATATTATCTCAATTGATATCCACTCATTGTGCTTTGCTTTATTTAAGAAACTAAAGGCCTGGAATTAGAGTCAGAATCCAAGTTCAAATCCTCTCTCAGACATTTACTAGCTACATGAATCTAAGGAACTCATTTAACTTCTGCCTGTCTTAGTTTCCTCATCTGTAAAATGGGAATAATAGCTCCTACAACAAGGATAAAATGAAATAATATTTTAAAGTGTTTTGCAAAACTTAAAACTTAGCTATTATTATTGTTGTTATTTTCATATTTTAGTGATGCTTATGTGAACCTTGAGCTGACTCTCATTCTTGCTACATTACTGGTCCACATGCAACAATTCTGTCAATTGTTGCATAAATTTATAAAATACCTCCTTTTAAAGTGTTTCAAAAGAATTAGGGTGTAAACTTAACCTATAAGGCTCTCTGAAAATGAGTAAACAATGGGAAAAAATGTCGACTATAGAAGGTTACTGTAGTGACAAGAAAGATCAAAACACAAACTTAGAAACCAACAAAACTAAAACTCTCACATCGAAAGCCTCCAAAGAAAATGAATTGGTCTCAGGCTATGAAACTATGCATATCCTTAGTAACATTCTGTCCATCCTCTTTCTATACATAAGCCTGATCATTATTATGCTGCACTAGGCTGACATTTACCATTCATTTCCCCCAAATGTAGACATCTCAAATATAAGATATGTCAAGTTACTTTATTGACTCTCCTAATTATTCATTATGCAAATCACCCAAAGGCTACTTTTTTGAGTTATATGTTATTTTAATTCTTCCAAGATCATGTCATAATATGATTGTCAAGCATATACCATTTTAAGAATGTTCATGTTAAATAATCATGTCAATAAGATGCTTAAGTTTGTGGGAAGCACCATGAAATTCCTAGTGTGATCTTTTATTAATTTCTGGGCCCGGTTTACTGCCCATCTATAGTAATATAAGTATAGAGGGACTGGCAGAATGGATTTCTCATCTAGCTCACCACGCAAGCCAATTTGGACAAAGGCTTAAAGAGAAAGCAATGCAACAAGCATGGATGCTATGTCCATCCTTGTGCATCCTTGGGTAATGTGTTTCCTGCCATCAGCAAGCATATATATTCACCATGTGCCAGGTAATATTGTGATGGAGGAAACAGCATAAATAACTAAATACATGCAAAGTTTTTTACAAAGTAGATGGAAGGTCATCCGGAGAAGGGAAGAAATGGAAGAAAATGAGATTTGAATTGAACTTTGAAAGGAAGCAGAACTAAGAGGCAGAGCCTATGGGAAAGAGTAATTATATGTTTGCAATCATAGAGTCTGTTTCTAACAGTGAAGGAGAAATCATTTCAACTTCCCATTTCAAGATATTGAAAAATTAGTTCCCCATATCATCTATGTATTTGAGGGATTGATGATTCAATTCACTAATATTAAGCAAAAATTGCCACAGGGATGTAATGGATAAAAGATGGATTTCTTGTACCTGTTGTTTTCAATTCAATACAATGCAACCAGTAAATATTTATTTAGCCCCTACTATGTGCAATGATCTTGCTGGGGTTTTACCTTAAGAATTACAGCACACTATTATAATTTCCCTTAGCATTCTATTACAATGTATTCAGCAGCATAATAAAAGGTTGAGACAGAGATAAAAGAAATGCAAAGTTCTTGAGTAAATTTTGAGGGGAGAGATATCATTTTCAGCAGAGCATGGGGAGAATTGAGAGAGGCTCTTTGTCAGAGATAACCCCTTAGTAATTTCAACTAGTGAGCAAAGAAAACATCATAGAATTCTACAGTGGTAGAGATAGATGAGAATTTAGAGATTATCTAAATCTCTATAGAAGAGGAAATTGAGGCAAATGACCTACTCTCTATAATCAAAGGGATTTGACTTCAATGTGAGTGAAGTCCCCATTTCTCATGAAGTTCTGGGTGATATCAACTACTATCAAATCACTAATTTCATGACAATTGATCACTTTTCCATTCCTCTTGAGACTACTACATATCCCCAACATATTAAAGTGATATATTATTATTTTATTGTCACAATCATTATAATCAATAATAATATGATATTGGTAAATAATAACTAAAGTGATAATAATAAAATATTGTTATAATGATAATATATTATTATTGGGTTTTTTTGTTCTCCTATAGAGATCACATACAGAAATGGTTGCAGCCAAGTTACTATCCAGTTATAATTTTTTAAAATACAGAGTGTCCCAAAAGTCTTAGTGTGATTGAAAACTAAGCTTGTTTAGTATGGTAAGCTTAGTTTAGCACACTAAGATTTTTGGGACATACTATACTTGATGTTCTGTCAATTGTTGCATAAACTTATAAAATATCTCCTTTTAAAGTATTTCAAAAGAATTAGGGTGGAAACTTATAAGGCTCTCTGAAAACATTCTCAGTACAGTTCCAGGGATATGCAGGAGTACAGGAATGATATACGCTTCATGCTGTTTCTATATGACTTTGATCTCTTCTGCTAGGTATATATTTTGAAAGCTTTTTGCTCCATGTAGCTTGGAGACAATTAGCATGTGGTATGGCTGGCATCTGTTTCAATATTCTGATCACTGCTGCTGTGGCTACTTCACACACCAAGGTATGTGATCTCTGAAGAACTGAAATATTTTTTGTTACATGTAGAATTTTTTTCAACTTCAATATTGCTTTAAAAAGTGAACCCTTGACTAGAGCTTAGAAATATTTCTTGATGAAGAGATTTTTACATCAAATTATAGGATTTTGAGTTCAAAAGGACCCAAGAGACCATCAAATCCATTCTTCTTGTTTTATAAGTGAGACCAGTGAGTCCTAGAAAGCTAAAGTCATTTATTCAGACCTATGAGGAAAATAATGACAGTTAACAACAATAGCTAGCATGTATGTACAAATATGTATTGTTATTTTTACCTTCATTTTCTTTTTATTAATAATAACTTTTTCTTTTCTTGTTTTAAAAACTTTTTATCTTCAAAATATATGTGTTTTTAACATTAATCCCTGCAATACCTTGTATTCCAAATTTTTCTCTCTTCCTTCTCCCCACCCCCTCCCCTAGACAGCAAGTAATCTAATATGTTAAACATGTGCAATTCTTGTAGATATATTTCCACAATTATTGTGCTGCACAAGAAAAATCAGATCAAAGAGGAAAAAATGAGAAAGAAAACAAAATTCAAGTAAACAGCAAAAAAGTGAAAGTACTATGTTGTGATCCACACTCAGTTCCCACAACCCTCTCTCTGGGTGCAGATGTTCATCAAAAGACCATTGGAACTGATCTGAATCATCTCATTGTCGAAAAGAACCACATCCATCAGAATTTATCATTGTATAATCTTGTTGTTGAAGTGTATAATGATCTCCTGGTTCTGCTCATTTCTCTTACAATCATTTCATTCAAGTCTCTCAAGGCCTCCTCATCCTGCTGATCATTTTTTACAGAACAATAATATTCCATAACATTCATATCCCACAGTTTATTTAGCCATTCTCCAACTGATGGGCATCCACTCTGTTTCCAGTTTCTTGCCCTTGCAAAAAGGTTTGCCATGAACATTTTTGTACATTTGGGTCCTTTTCCCTCCTTTAAGATCTCTTTGGGACATAATCCCAGTAGAAACACTGCTGGATCAAAGGGTATGCACAGTTTAATAGCCCTTTGGGCATAGTTCTGAATTGTTTTTCAGAATGGTTGAATCAGTTCACAACTTAACCAACAATGTATTAGTGTCCCAGTTTCTGTCCCAGTTTCTTCACATCCCTTCCAATATTCCTGTCATCTTAACCAATCTGAGAGGTATGTAGTAGTACCTCAGAGTTGTCTTAATTTGCATTTCTCTAATTAATAGTGACTTAAAGCATTTATTCATGTGACTAAAATGGTTTTAATTTCTTCATCTGAAAATTGTCTATTCATATCCTTTGATCATTTATTAATTAGAGAACCTGCTTTAATTTCCTAAGATAATTGATGACATCATATGTGATGTCTTGACTGATAAATTAATTAGATTTAAGTCATTCAGCTTCATTCTCTCTTCCAGATTCATCAAATTCTAATGGCAAGGCTAAAGTCAAGATGATACAATGGTCCAGGATGCAGTGGATGACGTCGGTATCTTTGATTTCAGATAAAGTTCTAAGCACTCCATAGCTCTTGCATTAGCCACCTTCATGGTCATTGAAACAAATTGTTCTTATCTACCCATTCTGTGGGAGGAAATTGTCATATGTTTGATGAAGACATCCCTTTAACTTACTTTGAGGCCTTTTGGCTATCCTTTTTCATTAACAGAAAAACCAAAAATACATATTGATATCTACAGAGTGTTCTAAAAGCTTTAGTTCAGTTTTAAACTAACACACACACACTCTCTCTCTCTCTCTCTCTCTCTCTCTCTCTCTCTCTCTCTCTCTCTCTCTCTCTTTGGAGGATGACTACTTGAAAACAAAAAGCTCTAGATCTAAATCTTTCCCATCATGGTATATGTCAAAAGCCAAAAAACATGAGGAAATGTTCCTTTGGTCACTTTGATCACAAATTGTACTTTAATGGAACAAGAATTTTAACTGATATTGCCTCTTTTTAATAAGTATCTGTAAAATATCTACCACACATTAGGATCTATGCTAAGCACTGAGAATACAAGGAGAAAAAAAAAACAACAACAACTTCTGCCTTCGAGAATCTTTAATTTTATAGGGGAAATAATGTGCATAAATAAAAGCAAATAATACATACTAAGCAAAGAGAGGCAATCTAGAATAGTAGACAAAAAGCTGATGTAGGAGTAATTACCTCAAGTCACACAGCAAATATTCCTAGCAGGCTTTTGGGGGATGGAGGGAAGCGAGAGATATATGTTGCAGTTAATAAAGTCTAGAATAAATATTCACATTTATTACACCTCATTTTATTATTGCTATTGCTGCTATTGCTAGTAACTACCATATGTAAAGGTGGAGTGACTGACACAGTTGGCTTGACAGAGAATGGGCCTTGGAGGCCAAAAAACATGAGTTCAAGTCCCATCTCTGACACATATTGCTTATATGAGTCTAGTCACATCATTTAATTTTGTGGTGCTTCAGACAAAATGAAAAGAAAATGGTGATTTGTGTTGTAGAAGTTTCTTGTTCCAAAAGTTCCCTAAATCAATGAAATCATAGGATTTTTCTTGATCTCTATTTAAAGGAAAAAATGAGCACACAATCAGTTGGGAAGATTGGGAAAGACCCAAAGCACAAATCTTACAATAAGCACTTAAGATGAGCTTAGAAAGAAGCTAGATTCTAAAAGGCTGGGTAATGAAGAAGCTTTCAAGGAAAAATATCTTTCCCTCCTAAGCCTTCTGAGGAAACAGTATAAGAAGCCACAACCATGGGCAAGAAAATAGGAAAGATCAGCTACAATGGAGAGAAATCTGATAAGTGAAAGATTAGCTAAGTCTTGTTTTCTCCCCTTTCTCCCAGAAACTCCATCTTATAATTCCACATTATAACTATCCTTAGAGACCAACCCTACCCAAGGTATTTTTTCACATGTAAAGGGACAGAATATCAGCCCTTATCTATTTTAATCTCAGTTTCCAGTAGCACCTCCTCTCCTTACCAATTCCTGGTGATGAACTTGCACATTTGAGCTCAAAGGCATTTAAACACCTTTTAATTAAGCATTTTAAATGCAGAAAATAATATTAATGAGTCTTTAAAAGGCAATTTCAGGCCTAATCTCATTTCAGTGTGGAGTGATTGGGGGGAAATCAACTAGGACTCAACAGACTTGGATTCTGCTACTCTCTGGCTCTGGGCCTTAAATAGATTGGCTATGAAAAAGGAGAAGCTCAAATCTATGGAAGTGAATTATTCCATTCTTGTAGTCAAAAATTGTTTAGAAGTGAGTTATTATTAAGGCACTTTAACCAATGAAGCAATCTATGGTGTTCTACATGCTTATAGCCACTAGAGAATATAGGGATTTTTAGTGCCCTACCTGAGTTACTGCAGACAGAAACATCCTTCTTTCTGTCTTTCCCTCCTTCCCTCTTTCTTTTGTTTCCTCCCTTCTCTAGGTTTCCTTATCTCACTCAATGTAGTGCAGAAGCTTTGGTCTGTTCTGTTTCCACCCTGATCAGGACAACCTATCCTGAGGTAGCCTGATGAATCTTCCACTGTGAGAAGCTCACCATTTTAGCTTTGGACTTAGGGCAGACAACTGATCAGATTTTAGTCATAAAGCAGCTCAAAACTGTGGAACTGAAGCAAATCACCAGCCTTACTTTCTCCATTATTAACAATTACAGGTATCCTTTTCATTCTATCCTTAAAAACAATCTATACATGAATTTAATTTTATATTAAAATATTTGTATTAAATATTGTGATATATAATCTAGTAACTTTTTATATGAAAATAATTGACATTTAGCATGTTATATTAAAAATTTTAACATTTAATTATTTAGATATAATAGTTTCAGAATACACTGTGTTTTATGTGCTCTGTGACTTTCTAACAAAAGCAAATTTGGCAATGAATTGTTAATGAATTTTATAATATAAATTTTAAAATATTATTTGTGATTTTTTTGCCCCTTTACACTTTGTGATGACATGTATTTTATGTTGAGATTAAGGATCTATTTTCCTGAAACATCCCCAAAATTTTATCATATTTGGAATTTGGAATATCAAGTGTATGAAATGTATGAAACTCATATATTTTAAAGCAAATTATAGGGTTTTTTAAATCTCATTTATCACATCTAATAATTTTTCCTTTTTCCTATAAACTTATTCTAATTAGCATTTAACCTCTGTAAGTCTCGGTTTACCCATTTGTAAAGGAAGGATATAATAACTGTCCTTACTACTCTGCATGGTTGGGGGGCTTAGACTAGATTATAAATTCTACTCTGAAAAACCTGTAAAGCATGGTACAAATAAGGTGTTATTATCCTTACCACCATAACTTCACCTGGGTTTAGTACTAATCTAGATCCCCTAATTTCTTTAGTGTAAGGAATACTCAGTTTGGCAGTTGCTTATATGATTGCTTGAGGTACTGAGGTTAAATGCATTTATCTATAGTCAAACTGTTTTGAGGCAGAATTAGAACCCAAGTTTTCTTGATATGAAAATTCCTACCCATTAGACCAAGCTACCTCTTGGCCCCATAAAAATAGCCAGATTTCACCACGCCCTCTTTGGCCAAAACATTTTTTTCTGTTTAGCTCTCCAGGCTTTTGACATTACAGAAATAGAAAAAATAACATATTTAAACAATTTGAACTCTGCTTAAAGTTCAGGAGCTCAACATGGACGCAAAAGACACACAGAATAAATTGGCAAGCAGGGAGTAAATGCTTCAAGTCTGACAGAATCAGGAGAGAAAGGAAGAGATGTCATGTGGTTGGAAGCCCGATGTCTCCTTAAGAAATGTTTACAGGTAGAGACACTGCTAAGTCTAGCTGAGCATGGCTTGTTTTCACAAGGACTTAGGCAATAATCTTCTCCTTAGAGATCAAAGATATCTAGGAAACGAGCACCAGATCATGAAACAAGGCACAGAAAATCTCAGTGCTGAAAAAACAAAGAAAGTCAGCAAGAAGTAGGCATTTTGAACAAATAAATTATCACTGCCATGGCCAATAATTAGAATCATACATTTTGGCCTAGAAGGGACTTTGGGACATCAGGGGCAATTGAGTCCAAATCTTTCATTTTAGAGATGAGTAAACTGAGGCTAATAGAAGGACTTATTTGTCCAAAGTCACATAAGGGAGTAAATTTCTTTATTTTTATTTTTTTATTAAAGCTTTTTATTTTTTAAAACATATGCATGGATAATTCTTCCATAATAATCCTTGCAAAATCTCATGTTCCAGTTTTACCCCCTTTTCCATACTCCCTCCCCTAAATGGCAAATAGTCTAATATTTGTTAAATATGGTAGAAGTATATGTTAAATTCAATATATGCATATATATTTATACAATTATCTTACTGCATAAAAAATATCAAATTAAACTAGAAAAAATGATGAAGAAAATAAAATGCAAGCAAACAATAACAAAAAGAGTGAAAATGCTATGTTGTAAACCCCACTCAGTTCCCACAGTCCTCTCTCTGAGTGTAGATGGTTCTTTTCATCACAAAACCATTGGAACAGATCTAAATCATCTCATTCTTGAAGAAAGCCATAAGGAAGTAAATTTCAAAAGCAGGATTTGAAACCAGGTTCTCTCATTAAAGAAGTAGTTTCTCTTTCTACTGTATCATAGAGAACTTCAAGTGAAATAACAATTATTATAACTTAGTAATAATAATAAATTAATATATTTAATAATAATAATCACATAATAATTGCAAATGGAATTTTAAAGAGTTGTAGCTGTTGTTGTTCATCCTTCCTTTTCAAAAAAGAAATGGGGTTATATCCTAACTCAAACATATTATAAAGCAATAATCATCAAAGCAGTTTGATATGGATTTTTAAAAAATAGTAAAGTTAGTCAGTGTGATAGATTAGAATATCAAGAATCATGAACTACTTGGTGAAAGACTTGGAAAATTACAACTGGAAAAATTGGAAAGCAATTTGGCAAAAATAAAAATAGATTTAGACCAGCAGCTTATACAATATACCATAAAAAGTTCCAAATGGATAAAGTAATATAAATGTAAAGGTCACTTTTTAAATATTGGCGGTGTCAAATATACCAGAGGTCAAATGCAAGGCCTGTTGGCTACTGTAGGCCCCAAACACTCCCAAGTATGACCCAAACTAGATTAAAATGTAATTAGGAAATATAGCAAAAAAGATAAAAATGCAATAAAACATAATGTTAATTTATAATTTTCTAATTCAATATGCAGTTATATGTAATGGTCCTACTTTTATTTGTTTGACACCACTGACTTTAACCATTGGGGTTAAGAGGCAAATTCTTAAGTAAAGGGGAGATGTGGTTGCATAAAATTTAAAAAGCTTTTACTTGAACGAAATAATACAGAAAGGATAAGATACATTGTCAATTGAGGAGGAAATCCTTTACATAAAATATCCCTGATAAAAGTCTGATATAGATGAATATGAGAAACTAATATACCTATTAAAGGACCAAAAGCCATAGCCAACAGATAAATAGCAGTAGAATATGAAGAAACAGTTCTCAAAAGAAGTATAAACCATCAACAAGCATAAAATTGCTCCAACTCACCAATAATAATAAAAGCAATGCAAAGTAAAGCAGCAAAACTAAAGATTTTATCTCACAGCAATTTAGCAAATATGACAAAAGATAGAAATAGTCAAAGAAGTGATACTAGAAAACAATTACAGATATATGTGGAACTGTGAATTGATCAAATCATTCTGGATTTGGGATTATATGAGGACTAAATTACTCCTAAATTTTGATTTGGAGAGCCCACCACTGAATATATATTCTATGGAGGTCAAAGGCAGGAAGAAATGACTTAAATATACTAAAATATTAATAGGGGATCCTTTTCTTTTTTATGCCTTTACACAAGTTGCCCTCATATATGGAATACCCTCTATCCTTACCTCTTAGCCCACAGAATCTTTAGCTTCTTTTAAAACACAATTCACGTGTTACCTTCTAGAGATCTTTTTAGTTTACTGCCATCAAATAAAATAAAGTTTAAGAAGAAAAATGTGGATTTGGAAAGTGGGTAGCTATTTAAGCTAGTTTGTATTTCTGGAATATGGATTAAATTGTCAAAATAAATAAAAATGCAATACAATAATTTGTGGTTTTGTAAATTAATTTGAATTTGACACTACTGGCTTAAAACATGGGAATTCAAGACATTTTCAATTCAATGGCACAGCAGAAAAAGCATGGAACATGGAGTCAAGAAAATCAGAGTTCAAAAACAGACTCATATCTACCAGCCATGTGACCCTAGACAAGTAAATTACTATCTGCCTCTGTTTCATCTGTAAAGTGGAGATAATAATAGCACCTATTTCTCCAAATTGTTAAGGGCATCAAATGAGATAATATATGTATGGAATTTTTCAAACTTTAAAACACTATATATGCTAGCTATTATTATTACTGGTAGCAGCATACCTAATGAAGGCTAATGAAATGAATTTGTCTAGTAGTCTTGAGAGTCCAATAAAGACAAATGATGAGGAATTTTGAGAACATATTATAGAAGAAGGGGATGAAGGGATTAGGATTCTTTATTCTAAAGAAGAAAATTTTGGGAGATAGGTCATGATAGTTTTTTCAAGTATTTGAAAGTCTACCATTTGGAAGAAATGTTGCAAAAAGGAATATTTTTTGGGGTTTGGAGTCAGAAGATCTATGCTGATTGTATGCTCATAAATTAGCTAAGTATATAAGCTAAAGCAAGTCACATGGCTTGCTTGGCCTCAGTTTCCTTATCCAAAAATGAGGCTAAAGGTTTTTGTATCTCCTAGATACAAAATAGGACTATTGAAAAGGAGTTGTTTTGCCAACCATAAAATGTTTTTTTAATTAAACGTTTTATTTTTGATGAAAAAAAATCAATTTTCTCTCTACTCTTAATATAAGGAAAATGTACCTAACAATTAAAGCTGTCAAATGGTTGTTTCAGCAAATAACAAGTTTTCATTAAAAGGCTAGATACAAATATATATATATATATATGAACACTTGCCACTGATGTTGTTTAGACAAGAAATATATTGTAAAGGAAAGGTCTTAGAGATGGAAGTGGAGGCCTGGGTTTGAATCTCTGATTCTCATTAGTTATGTGATCATGGAAAAGTCACTTAGGAAATATGAAGGAAGATCCTTATTTGAAAGGGAGAAGAAAGGTAATTGAGGAGGGTAGAGACAAAAAGGGAGAGTATGGAACCACTTCTGTGAGAAGAAGAATGGAGAACCAATCAGAGAAGTGTAAAAGAATTGCTTTGTAATAGCAAGAGAAGAGTTGAGAGTAAATAAAATAAATGTTTTATGAGTCCACTCAGTACAGTTGTGGGGCTTCCTTCAGGAGTGTTCAGCTGCCCACAAGTAGGATCATAGTAGGTTGATGGCATGGATAATTCAGGGCTGGGGTTGGGAAAGACATGGAAGATACAAGGTACTAATTGAAGTATTAACCTCATGTTATAATCTAAGATGTATTTATTTTTAATATATGAACATATATACATACAGACATACTATATATATATATATACATATACACATATATATACATACACACACACGCACACACATATATATATGGAGAGAGAGAGAGAGACAAAGAGAAAGCACACATATATTCTTTGTTTTCCAGTGTGAATGGTTAAATTGATTTCATTAAAACAATTATAGTTTTTCTTAAAAGTTAAAAAGTCAGAACCTTTCTGAACATCACTTTCCTCATAAAGATGGGGTTAATAAAATCTTTTTTATCTGTCCCATAGGATTGTTGAGATAACATATGTAAAGTGACTTGCAAGCTGCAAAGAGTTATATAGATGCCCATTATTAATAGAGGGCAATTTTAATCTTGTTCAGGGAAGCGTTTGTCTAGACAGACTGAGATATCTGAGATCCTTTTAACTTGTAGCAATTTAGGGATTCTCTAATTCTAGAATCCATCTGGAGGGAGGGAGCGAGGGAAAGAGGAGGCCTTTTTGATGTGTTTTTGAAAAGGGTTGTAAAAGGGATTTGGGGATTTATGAGAAAAAATAATCATAGGATTTTTAGAGTTGAAAGAGATTATTATCTTTTCTAATCCAACCCCATCATTTTACAGATGAGATAACTGAGGCTTGGAAGATGAGGGGTTTACTGGAGGTCACACAGAGACTGCAGTGCTGGAATGTGGACTTAACCAAATCCAGTGAGCCTTCCCACGAAAACTATTGATTTATCAAAGCAACAAGAGATAGAGGAGTACTTAAAATGCTCTACCAATTGGGCACCAGACAGGTGGATAGATAAGGACTGCCCAGGATCTGTGGAATACTGGAGTGTAACTCAGAACTTAGCTTCAAAATAGTAAGCTGCAATGCAAAGAGGACCAAACTGAAATTTGGAAGGCCTCTGGAGCCAATATCTGACTCCAGTATGTTGGATATGTCTCCTAATCAATTTAAGTTTGAGGATATAATAAGGATGATACCTGATCTGCAGATCTCACAAAACTATAACTAGGATCAAATAGTATATATGTTAAATGGATTTGTAAACCATAGAGTGCTACTATTTAAAGCTATTTTAATACAATTATAATGAAATTTTGCTTTGAAAGCAGTTATTTCCTCACTTGCTTGTTGCCATAAATCCGCTACCCCTTCTACTAATAGATTCTTCATTTCTTTTTCTCTTCCCAAATTAAGTCCCTTATAGATGCTCCTTCATTGATGAGTCGTCATTCCCTTTAGAAACTGCCCTTGAGAACTTCTCTAAGGAAGGGATTGTCTTTTGCCTTTCTTTTTCCCCTAGTACTTAAGCATACTGCCTAGCAATCCTAGGTATTTAACAAATATTTATTGACTGACAAAAACTATGTAAGAAATCTAGTTAATGGTGACTGCATTTGGCAGTATATACCATATTACACATCTAATGCCCCCATTTCTGTGCTAGAGTGAAGATATTTTCTTATCACTTTGCCAGGATTGTATTTTTTTTCATTAAAATTCATCATGTATGTTGGTGGAGTTGTGAACGGATCCAACTATTCTGGAAAGCAGTTGGAACTATGTTCAAAGGGCTATGTGCACACTCTTTGATCTAACAGTGTTACTACTGGGCTTATATCCCAAAGAGATCTTAAAGGAGGAAAGGGACCTGTATGTGCCAAAATGTTTGTGGCAGCCCTCTTTGTAGTGGCTAGAAACTGCATAGTGAGTGGATGCCCATCAGCTGAAGAATGGCTGAATAAATTATGGTATATGAATGTTATTGAATATTATTGTTCTGTAAGAAATGACCAGCAGGATGATCTCAGGGAGGCCTAGAGAGACTTACATGAACTGATGCTGAGTGAACTGAGCAGAACCAGGAGATCATTATACACAACAACAAGATTATAAAATGATCAATTCTGATGGATGTGGCCCTCTTCAATATTGAGATGACTGAGGTCAGTTTCAATGATCTTGTGATGAAGAGAGGTATTTGTACCCAGAGAAAGGAATGTGGAAACTGAGTGTGGATCACAACAGAGCATTTTCACTCTTTTTGTTATTGTTTGCTTGCATTTTGTTTTCTCTCATTTTTTTCCCTTTATGATCTGGTTTTTCTTGTGCAGCGAGATAACTGTAAATATGCACACTTATATTGGATTTAACATATATTTTAACTTGTTTAACATATATTGGATTACTTACCATCTAGGAGAAGGGGTTGAGAGGAAGGGAAAATTTGGAATGCAAGATTTTTCAGGGATCAATGTTGAAAAATTATCCATGCATATGTTTTTAAAATAAAAGGCCTTAGTAAAAAAGAAAATAAATAAAATTCATCATGTATCATCTGCTTTTAATGGTGCCATCACTTTTTTGTTGTGATTGTGTTCTTTTGGTTCTGCTTACTTCACTCTAACATGAATCTTATGTGTCTCTGCTCAAATGAGATTATGTGCTTAAAGTACTTAGCATAGTTTCCAGCACATAGAAAGCACAATATAAATGCTAGTTGTCATTGTTCCCATTAGTATTTCTCTGAATTCCTCAGATTTGATAATAATTACTATTGCAATTCCATTATATTCACATTATAATTTGTTCATTCATTCCTAATCAATTGGTACCCATTTTATTTCATTTTTTATTTGTTTTGATCCCACCCTGACCCTTATGCAGATTTCAAATATTGTTCCTTGATTTGGGGGCCTATGAATGATGTGATGGAAAGGTCTGAGCACCCCACAGAGCCAGGAAGATTGTTCCTAACATGTTAGACATAGCATGTGAATGTTTGTGACTATCATCATGAAACCGGCAACCCTGGTCCTTTCACACTCACAAAATTTAGGAAAATCAATCTCAAGATCAATGTTCCATCACCTATAAACTGAAAAGCAACACTAAACAGAATTGGCAACTAGAGCGCCAACTCAAGCTGGCCTGAGCCCAGTTGACATGCTTCCAGAATGGAGAAGGGTCACCCCTTCCCAATCTCTTACTAGAGGTCCTAGTGTCACCTGGAAGGTGAAAAGAAGTAAAGATCAGGTGCACAGCTACTATCTTTTTAAAGAGTCACTGAGTCATCTGTTCTTCCTGCCTGCTGAGCAATAAGGGGATTATTTCATTTCAAAGAACAAGAGTCCTCGTTGCTGAGTCAGATACATCCTGAGGTAGCCAGGGGATTTGTAATCCCCAAAGTATCCCAGTGCTGAACTAATACACGTGACCAACTAAAACCAGAAGAAAAAGCTCTGTTTATCTGCTTTGTTATAAGCTTCTTGTCCAAAGTCACATAGTAAATCAAACTGAGGGCAAGATTTGAACTCTGGTCTTCTGACCTCAGTCAGTGACTTGCCACTATACCATGATGCAGATCCCTTCCAGGTATGGCACTCTGTGGATTTAGGTCAGAAAGCTTCAATTGGTCCTTCTCCAGGCTTATTCAAGTGAAATCCCTCTATGGCAGAGGCAGCCTCTGAGTTTTGCTCTTATCCCTGAGCTACAGGAAAACTAACAGGTGCTAAAAAAAGAAAAAAGAAAACTCAGTTTAATTGCCCATGTTCTTGTAGGCAAAGATAAGGCAAAAGCGGCACACATCACGACTGTCATTCCTAAGGATGGCAGTGGAGATCAGAGCCTCCCTAGCATCTTCAGCCAAGCCAGAAGAAGGACTTTTCTTTTCCACTGTCAAAGGAATAAGATGAAAAATGCCCTTCACCAGAGGACTAAATGAAAAACCAAAGAAGGAGGGAAACAATAACCCATTTGCTTCCTCAATTTGCAGTTACCCTTCATTGCAGCCAATTTAAAAAGTGCAGAGAATTTTTAAAGAGTTGCTCAATGACTCCTCATCAATCGCCTGGTACCAGAGATGGCTGGTGCAAAATGAGGGTGCCCATCACCACCTATATTCAGCAAGAGTCCTAAGCGTATGCACATTCCCATTTCATTTTAATGAGCTTGATTTTAACATTAAATCTTTATGTGTTTCAGCCTTGTTGTGCATTCAGCTGTGATGCTGATGTGAAGTTCCAAGGATCACACCACTGATGGCCTAGGTATCTATGAGCTTTAGGTTCAGGTTTGTTTGTTTTTGATTTTTACCTGTGGCATAATGGAAAATGACATGTATTGTGGCGCAAAGGAGAGAGAAATAGTTTCTTACGTCAGGAAGACCAGGTTTCCAAGTCCCATCTCTGACACATATTGTGCATGTGTTAATGGGTCCCTGAACCTGTCAGTGTCCCAGGCTATTCTATAAGGTGATAAATCACTGAATAGACAAGATGTCCCAGCTACTTTAATTGAGAGAGCTTTTCTTTGAGAGATGATTTCTCTCCAGTCCCCTCTCTCCCAAATACAAATAGTGGGAAGATAATTGAATCAGGATAAAGAGATCCAAAACTCAAATACTAATTCTGCTTATTGCTGATATGTCTTTGACCAAATCACTAAAGCTCCTATGGAATTCTGTTTCTTCATGTATAAAATACTGGACCGAGATAAGGAGACCTGATTATCTCTTGGGTGCTTTTCAGCTCTCAGTTCTATGATTCTTCCTTTTGGTTGTTCTTCTCTATCAGTTTTCCCCATCTTCTGCTTTCCTGGTTTTAGTTTATGGTTTTGTCTTTTTCTAGAATGAAGAAATAAATACAGTTCCCTGTTGACTGGATTTTTAGAATGTGATTTGACAAGAGGTTGCATGTCACATTTCAGAGAAGGGAAGGATCTCTGAGATGGTTTAAGTTAAAAATCCCATTTTAAGAATGACAAAGTTAAGATTCAGACAGAAGTTATTTGTCCAAAATCAAACAACTGGGCAGAGGAAGATCTGGGTTTAGGACCCAGGTATGACAGTTCTGGTCTCTTTTCACTCATTCCTCCAACTGCTCAGGAAAGGACAGAGTCCTCTCCTTCATAATGAAAGTGTATTTGTGAGCACTAAGCAATCAGAAGGATCATCATTACTTCCTCTAAATAGGATAACCTTGATGGGATGTTGTCAAGGATAAGAGATATGAACTCACAAGCATTCACAAGGTGGTCAGAAAAAAATGATACAGGAATATTCTCAAGGTCTCTTAAGAACTTTAGAATTGATTATATAACATGGGAGACACTGGCACAGGACTGCCCAGCATGAAGTACCCTCATCAGAGAAGATGCTGTGCTCTATGAGCAAAGCAGAATTTAATTAGCTCAGAAGAAATGTGAATTGTACAAAGTTAGAGAGGCCACCCCAAATATTCATAGAGACTATTTGTGCCCACCTGTGGTGGTGGAGCATTCTGAGCTCTTCATCAAATATAAACATGTTTTAAAGCCTTTTCTTAAAAAAAGCAAAACAAACTTTTCCTAAATCTAATTTCTTTTTAAATTAAATTTTATTTTTTAATTAGCAAGCATTTGTTTTCTCTTCCTCTCACTTTGCTCCCACCAAGAAAGAAAAACAAAGCCTTTATAACAAATTTCTACACTGACCATGTCAAAAATATATGTCTCATTCTGCATTTTGTAAAGAATTGGAAGCTATAGGATTTTGTGGTGGCTTTTTTCAATCATTTTTCAGTTGTGTCAGATTCTTCATGACCCCATATGAAGTTTTCTTGACAAAGATACTGGAATGTGGTCATTCCTTCTACTGCTCAATTTTACAGATGCAGAAACTGAGGCAAATAGGGTTAAACAATTTTCTCAGGGTCACGCAGTTGGCACAAAGGTCAGATTTGAATTTGGATTCCAAAAACTGTATAACATTAGAAGTAAAGGACTCTGTAGCATCACAAGAAATCCCAAATGGTCCCTCTCCAATGGCTCAAGGTAGGGACACCTTAAGATAAAAGAAAATATCTGTTTCCTGAAGGCAGGGAAACTGAAAGAAACTCTTAGGACTATGGGTCCAAATAGCCTGAGATATTCAAAATAGCAATTTTGTGGTAGCAAAAAAAAAAAAAAACCCAAAATGGAAAAAGTGGGGGCTCATGGATTGGGAAATGGCTCAGTCAATCATAGTACATGAAAGTCATGGCTTAGTGCTACATTATGAAAAACAATGCCTGGGGGGAAAAATACAAGAAAACTTGTATAAAGAGATTCAGAATAACTAAAAGAACAAGTGGGAAAATAATATGTATAGTGACTACAGCAATGTAAATGAATAAACCAAGGAAACAAAGCTGAATACTGTAAAATTATGATAGCAAATTATAGTTCCAGAGAGGACAGGAGAAACCAACTTATTTTGTAAGAGAGATATAAAATTTTGCATATTATATGGATCCTAGGTCCATTAACTTTGCTTAATTTTTTATTCTTTTCATTAGAAGGGAAGCCTCACTGAGGGTAAAAGGCATATTTGTGGAAAAGACTAGATTTGGATAGTGAGTTCTTTCCCCTTAGCCCTCTCTACTTAGCCACCATCAATTTATGCTTCAACATATCCAGCCAGTTATCATGATTGGTTGTCCTGTCCTATGTCTTATGACTTGCTTCTGATGACTCTGAAGGAGTAAGTAAGCCAGATGATTTTGCACAGCCCAATCATTTAAATTTAAATGGTAAATACTTGACAATTTATTTTTCATTGAGTAATATGTTAACTAATATAATTGACCTGGGAATGATTATCTCATTTGTGGCTTAAAATGACTAGAATCAGTAAACCTGGATTTTAATCTTAGTGGTGCACTTCCTAGTTTTTGTCAAAAAAAATTGAATACTAATTCTAGCATTGTATGATATTAAAATAGTAGTCATAAGGGATGCATATTAGCATAAGGGTATTTCTATACTAGCAGAGTGAAATGGCAATTAAAACAATAAACTAGATAATTCGGGCCAGGTTAATTGTCTCTCTTCTCATCTACTGGTACTCAAATTTTTATTCCTTTTGTCTTTCATTTAGAGCATACCTGGAGTGGGGTGGAGGAGGGTAAAATAGGTGGAAAGGAAATACAAAAGGGGGGATACAAGTCTCAAATGCAAATCACTTGGAAAGCACTGAAATAAAGCTAGAAAGAATCAAGATTTCACCCTCCTGATCTCATTGGTCTTCTTAGAAAATAGGTAGAATCCCCACAACTCTCTACCAAATTCTAATCCTACTTTTTTGGCTATGGCATATCATAGAGACATGGCTCAGAACTAGCATTTCTTCTGGACACAGTTAACTGTTCTAAGCAAAACACCTTATCAGAAGATCATATATAACATTCCATAACTACAGTTTCTCACTTCTCCAATATCTAGTACTTTTAAGTATACATGGTATATGTACTTTAAAGAAACTACCACATGACACTTTAGAAAACTCATGTTTCTAAAGAAAACAAATGTTTTAGGATACCCAAAAGAAAGGGAAAATAGTTTTCTTTTTTAAAGAAAAAAAAGTCATATTTTTTGAAAAGTAGAGGAAGTAGGGAACTTATTAAGGGCCTATTAAAGAGAAGTTCACTATTCTATCTAAAAATATGTAGTTAATGAGTAACTTCAAGAATGGAAAAGAAAGATGTCGGATGGAACTCTGGAATCTTTTGATTAGAAAAATAAATTATCAGAAATTCACCCCATTGCAGATGAATGTTAGATAGGTCTTTGGTTATCTCTTTCTATAAGACTGAAAGCCAAGGTGAAGGGGTTAGAGAGAAGCTGAATAGAACAAAGAGTGAGAATTAATTAATGGCATCCTAAGATTTTAAGATCAATGGCACCATAAAAATTCAACATTCTGATTTACTTATTGAATCCAGAGAAAAAGTGACTTGGCCAAGGACGGGGTAAAGAAAAGTACCACTGTTCAAATTCATATCATTATACCACATTGCCTGTGCTCCTACCCAGATGTTCATGAAGTTAGAAAAATTCACATAAGGTTATCTGGCCAGAACAATTAACACTAACAGCAAGGCAATTATCACCAACAGAAAAAGAAAGATGTTGCACATTAGGAAGTTCTGAACAGAACAGACTTTTTGACACTTTAAATCAAAGAAAATTTAAGATTTCCTTCTAATCATGTGAATTACTACCAAATCTGTTAAATAAAACTAATAAAAAGTCAAAGTTTTATAGGGAGAAAGTAACTAATGTATACCCAAGTTTATATTTCTTTAAATTTTGTTCCATGGTTGCCCTTCCTTAGAGGTCTTCAAGAAAATGGATGAGAATTTGTCATGGATGTAGTAGAAGAGATTCTTGTTCAAAAATGGATTGGAGTAAGTATTTTCTAACATCCTCTGCATATCAAAGAGTCTATGATTTTGTAAATTTTAGATAAGTAGCCAAAGGGTATGAATAATTATCAAGGGAAATAAAAATGATGACATGAAAACAGGCTTCAAATTGCTAGAAGGAAGAAGGGAGGGAGGGAGGGAAAGGAAAAAGAAGGAAGGAAATATTTATTAAGTAACTATTATGTGCTACATGCTGTCTGTCATAAGCACTTTACAAATATTATTTCATTTTATTCTCATAACAATCCAGAAGATAGGTACCTCATTCAGTTGAGGAAACTGAGGTAGACAGATTAAATGACCTGTTTAGGGTCACACAGCTAGTAAGTGTCTCAGGGCAGACTTTATCACAGGTCTTTCTGATTCCAAATCCAGCACTCCCTCCATTTCACTCTGCCTCTCAAAAAGAAACATAATTAAAACAACTGATGTCTTGCCTCAGGATTCTAATTAATAGAGTTGAGAAGGATGAGAATATTCAATGCTGGAGAAGCTATGGAAAGAAAGGCACTTTTAATACATTGTTGGTGGAACCTGTTTTCTGTTCATCATTGAAATCTGGGAAACTAGACAAGTTGATTTACATACTCAGAAGTGAAAGCATAATTATTTAGCTGGTGGTAACTGAATTAATTCTCATTCTACCAAAAGGAAAATAAAACATTTTATAGGACTAGTCTGCAAACTAGAAACCTATAAAATAAAAATAATTGTCACACACACGTAATCAACAAATTTATCTACTTAATAATCAATGTGTTTAAACCCAATACCTGGTTTTGTAGAGTTTTATAAGAAATTTACAAGAGAGACGCAACACAACATAGTATATATAGAATTATATTTGAAATCAGAAAAGCCTCACAGTGTGGCCCTTGACAATATATCCAATCTCTTTTCATTCCAATTTCCTCATTTGTAAAATAAAAATAATAATAGCCCTATCTTTTGGAATTACTGTGAGACAGCAAGATGGTACAGTGATTACAGTGGTATTGTTGCTTATCCTCTGTTTTTCCTGTTTTCTTATCTATAAGAAGGGGTAATAACTCCCAACGTTGTGAGGGTGAAATAATAATTATAAAACATTTAGTACAGTGCCTGGAACATAATAAGTTCTATATAAATGTTATTGTAATTATACAAAATAACATATATAGATGCTTTACAAATCTGATATATAAATCTGAACTATCATCCAAATGAATTCAACAAGCATTGTAGTGAGTGCTTAAGAAGCAATTGAGATTATATTTGTAAAGTGCTTAGCAGAGAGTCTGGAACAAAATAAGTAATATCTAAATGTTAGCTATTATTATTATTGTTGTCATCATTATTATTAATTACTATGTTTCAGGTATTGCATTAGGCACTAGTAATACAAAAACCAAGACAAAACAATCCCTTCCTTTAAGGAGCTCATGTTCTACTTGGAGAAGGAATAACCTAAAGTCAAATATATAATGTGTGTGTGTGTGTATTTAAAACTAATAAAAAATTAAAGGCATTTTGACATAGTAGATAAAAAGGAGGAGGGAATAAATATTTATATAGAACCTTGTGTGTGCCAGGAATGTGATGTTCTTTACAAATATCTCTTTAGAGCTTCATCCTGATCGATAACTCTGTGAGGTAGGTGCCATTATTATCCCCATTTTACAGTTGAAGAAACTGAGGTAAACAAATTGCCTGTTTAAGTGATTTGGCCAGGATCTTACATTTAGCAAGTGTATGAGTTCACATTTGAACTCCAGTATTCCTGATTCCAGATCCAGAACTCTACCTATTGAGACACTAGCTGGCTTCAGAGTCAGGAAGACTAACTACATTCTAGATGGGTGACCTCTGGACAAATTATTTAATCTCTCAATGTCCCAAGGGAACCATATAAGACTACAAATCACAAAGTAGGTGGTCCTCCACGTTGGTAGGAGGGGTTTCCTCACTGGAATTTCCCTAAACCAACAAAATCACAAGTCTGTTTTTTTGGGGGGGGGAGGGGAGAGGAGGAATTAAAATAATTTGGTGGGGAGAGGAAGTCCCTAGCAACTGAGGCATCAAGAAACGCCATGGATAGAAGGTGGCAATTGAGATGAACCTTAAAGGGTTGCTAGAAATCCTATCATAATATAAGAAGGGAAACATTCTAGGCAAGGGGAGATGGAAGATAAAAAGTCAGGTACGCACAGGAAATAGCAAGTTTGCTAGGTATTATTATAGAACATATGTCCTATCCTCAAGGAATTTATAGTCCTTGAAATGATTTGGAAAATGTCAGCAGAACACTGACTCACTATCCATAGGATATTCTATAGGAAGTGGTTTTCCTGTTCCAGGCACAAATCTGCTCAGGTATATACAAAATCTTCTGTCTTGCCAATGACATGTCTTGGAAAACTGGTGGAAGAAAATGGGATAGTATGTGGTAAGGGAGCATGCAGAAGTGAAATGACTTATTTGAGAATCAAACTCAAGATTTCAGTTTCATTAAAAGGGGACTCCAAGGAACTAATAAGTAATAAATGGATTGGAAAAGATGGGGAGTGGAGATGTCAAGTAAATATTGAAAAATAAGGTGGGTTAAATTAAATCAAACAAATGAGTACATAGAATTTGAATTTGGTTAAACTAAGTAGGGTTTTTTTTTTTTGTTAATTTTTAAACTATATAAACTTAATTAAACTAGTAACTTGTTTATGGCCCTTATTCAGTGTCCTACTGCTAGACTCAGAAAACTTGAGTTCAAATTTGAGTTCCATTTCTTTACTACCTATGAGACAAGTCGTAGAGAGGAAGTATGATGTGGATTTAAATCCTTAGACTCAGCTATGGACAAGCCAATTAACCTCTCTGCAGCATAGTTTTCTGATTTTTTTTTTAATGAGTATGTTGGACTTGTTAAAATCCAACATCTCTTCTAACACTACATTTATAATTTAATAACCTCTTGGAGTCTTAGTTTAGGGATTAAACTAGATGGCTAAAGTCTCTTTTAGTTCTAAATCTATGATCTAAATCTGTGATTTTTTACAAATCCCTTTCAACTCTAAAAGGATGATTCTATGACCTTGGAAAAATCTCTTAATTTTCATGGGCCTAAAATTCATTAGCTATGAATTTAGCATGGGACAAGTTGATCTGTCTTTGTTTCTGTCTTTCTGCTCATTCACAATAGCATATTTTGGATTTTCTCCAGCATGGTATAATTGCTGAAACTCACTCTTAGGCACTAGGAGAGCTATATACCTACTACTTACAACTTAAAGTTTTGAACCTTCATCATTATACTTTCTATTTAAACAAATCAATCAAGATAGTGCCGTTGACTTTATCACAAAACATTTATTAAAAATACAAAGCAAAAATAAACATGACAAAACAATCAAGCCATAAACCTAGGTCACACTCTCCCACTATTGCATAAAGCCTGTGGGGACAGTGATAAAAAAAAATCAAGAGACCAGAGAAGCAGGGAGAAGTATTCATTTTCTCTTCAATTATACTGAACTCTGCTTTGCACTTTGCATTCATTTTAAAAAAAACTTTTTATTTTTCCCAATTATGTGATAAAACAATTTTAATTTTTTTTAAGTTTTGAGTTTCAAATTCAATCTCTTTCTCCCTTCTCTCCCCTTTCCCTGAGATAGTAAACAATCTGATATTGGTAATATATGTGCAACCATATAAAACATTTCCATATTATGGAAATAAAGAGGGAAGGAGAGAGGAAGGAAGGGAGCAACATAGAAGAAGAGGAGAGGGATAAAATAGTATGCTTCAGTTTGCATTCAGATGATATCATTCTTTTTCTGGAGGTAGATAGCCTATTAAATTATGGGTCCTTTGGGATCATCTTGAATTATTGTATTGCTAAGATATCTAAATCACAATTCTTCATCATACAGTATTATTGCTACTGTATAAAACATTCTAATTCTGCTTACTATACATGTTATCAGTTCATGAAAGTCTTTCCAGGTTTTCCAAAAATTATCTTGCTTGACTTTTTTTTAGCACAATCATCTTCCAACATAATCATATACCACAATTTGTTCAGCCATTTTCCAATTGATGAGCATCATCTTAAATTTTCAATTCTTAACCACCACAAAAGGAGGTGCCATAAATATTTTTGTAAAAGTAGGTCCACCACTCCCATTTTTTATTTCTTTGGGATATAAATCTAGCAGTATCATTGCTGGATCAAAGGGATAGTTTCAGAGCCCTTTGAGCATAGTTACAAATTGTTCTCCAGATATTATTGTTATGTAAGAAATGGCCAGAAGGAGGATTTCAGAAAGGCCTGGAGAGACTTACATGAACTGATGCTGAGTGAAATGAGCAGGACCAGGAGATCATCATATATTTCAACAACAATACTATACGACGATCAATTCTGATGGATGTGGCCCTCTTCAACAATGAGATGAACCAAATCAGTTCTATTTTTTCAATAATGAATAGAACCAGCTACACCCAGCGAAAGGACTCTGAGAAATGAGTGCGAACCACTACATAGCATTTCTAATCCCTCTGTTTTTGTCTGCTTGCACTGCTGATTTTTTCAGGTCAATTTTACATTTTTTCAAAGTCCAATTCTTCTTGTGCAGCAAACTAACTGTACAGATATGTAGACATATTGTATTTAACATATACTTTAACATATTAAAAAAAAGCCAAATTGTTCTCCAGAATGGTTGGATCCATTCACAACTCTATCAATGGTTCATAAGTGTCCCAATTTCCCCACATTCCTTTCAACATTTATCATTTTGCTTTTTCATCAGATTAGCTAATCTGAAACCTATGAGATGGTAAACCAGAGTTGTTTTAATTTGCATCTCTTTAATCAATAGTTAATTTAGAATGCCTTTCATTTTCACGTTGCTTCTGTGGTCTCTATTGCTTTATTTTATCTTCTGTTTTTGTTTCTGCTCTGCTTCTTCAGTCTCCATTGGTCTCTTTTTTACTGTTATCTCAAAGCAGGAAAAGTATCCTTCATGTGAAGTAACTGACTTCTACAGCAGAGTGACAAATTAAACTTCACATTTCAGCCAGACTTACTACAAATAGGGAATATCCAATTGTCTCATAGTTCTAAAAAAATTCTTACTGTTGGGGTTGCTGGGCTACTACCTTAAAAGTTTTCATAATAGTCATGTCTTGCTATTGTTGTTCAATTGTTTCAATCATGTTTGACTCTTTGTGACTCCACTAGGGGTTTTCTTGGCAAAAATACTGTAGTGGTTTGCCATTTCCTTTTTCATTTCATGTTACAGATGAGGAAACTGAGGCAAACAGAGTTAAGTGACTTGCCTAGGGTCACACAGCTAGTGTCTGAGGGCAGATTTGAACTCAAGAAGATGAATCTTCCTGACTCCAGGTTCAGTGCTCTATACACTGCATCACCTAGCTGCCCAATAGTTTATATATACATGTATATGTGTATGTATACATAAATATAGATATTTATATATACACATACATGTATATGTATGTATGCATGTATACACACACACACATACATATATATATATATATATATATATATATATATATTATTTTAAGCTAAGGTCTTCAACAGGTCTCGGGCCATACCCATTTAGTAATTTAGTAATTAAGACTCTGTAGCAACTGAGCCCAAGGTCTTCCACGGCAACCAGAATCATCTTCAGTCATCCTGATCTATGTCTGGCCACTGAACAGAGAGGGCTCTGGGAGAGAGAATGAAGCAGGTGACCTTGCACAGCCTCCCCCACTTAAATCCAATTCACTCTCATGTCATGGCACCACCTCCCTGATATCATGGTGCTCTTTGAGAGCAAAGAACAAAGAACAACAATATTAATTATTAGAAAACAAAACATTTTGGATATTGGTTCTTTCACTGAGTTCCTTTCTTTGAGGGACAGTTTCTTCTAGGTCTTCTTTCTTTCCAAATATTTTTCTGAAGGACTGATTTCTCAGAGGTTCTCTCAGAACAATCAATATTTCTGCCCCTTTTCTATAAATAAAATTGTCCACATCCAAAAGAGATGCCATATTACAATTAAATGATCTCTAAGATCTCATAATTTTAAATGATCTATGACTTTAGATTATTAACCATTTATTTGGAAATAAAATCCAGTGTTTTAGACCAAATTCAAAGTTATTTTCATTTGGTGATTTAAAGAGAGAGAGAGAGAGAGAGAGAGAGAGAGAGAGAGAGAGAGAGAGATTGATTTATATTTAAAACTTGATTTTGCCATGTCCAGGGCTGTGTTTATGTGATTAAAAATCCCTGAGACTGCACCCTTGTCAGCTCTGTCCTCTTAGCCAATCCTGCTGGCTAAATGGTTGATCTGATTAACCATATAGAAATGGTCTTTTAACAATGGCTGAAAGAAACAAATTGACTGCACCAATACTAGTTCTCTCACAGAGAACATGCACTGCCTATGGTTGCCTGCACAGGCCAAGGGGAGTAAAGAATGGAGACAGTTGTCTGGATAATTCCAACCCCAAGGCTCAGGATGCAGGGCTTGAATTTTCTCGATGGGTTGTCAGCAGATAAATAGACCAATTCTCCATTTCCCACTTCATGTGTAGGCACAGCTTTACTATCTCTTAAAGGAGACACTTTCTGGGCACAAACAACTTGCGAATGAAGAGAAATTAACCTTCTCAGGCAGTAGTAGTAAACAGATAAAGTAAGCTTAAAAGATAAAATATATGTCTGTGTGTTAGAAGCACAAGTAAGAAAAACCAAAGCAATTGTTTCTTCGAGACAATTAGGCAATACTTTGAGGCAAATCTGAAAAATACAACCTTTTTCTTTTCTCCTTCTCACTTCTACATTGCAAAATTTAAAAGACTGCCTATTTGTGAAAGCAGCCTTTAGAACAATACAGAAAGGAAAACTAATCTATAAGCTGACTATAGTATTTTAAAAATTCATCTTCAAGGAAAGCATTACCTCCCATTTATAATGTTTTTTTTGTTTGTTTTTTGGGTTTTTTTTTTTGCCTTTTACACATATTGTCTCACTTAATCTGTATAACCCATATGTACGGCCCATGAAGTAGGCAGGAGTTACTACTCCCATTTTATAGATGAGAAAACTGAGGCTCAGAAACAGCTCATTGAGTGTCCCAAATTCATATAAATGATAAATGACAGAGACTGGACAGACTCTTGGTCTCTTCCCACTGCATTGCAGGCCCTTTCATGAAAACAGTTTGCTTCCTAAGAAATAGCCTTGGCTTTCACCTCATTCTTCTTTTTTGTTTTTCCATAAATCAGCCAGCCAAGTGAAGTTCATCATAAAGAGCTGATGTTAGCTGCCAGTCTGAAGAACAACCATATCAGAAGTGAACTTACCTCTGGGCCCAGTGATCTCAATTAAAAATTACTAACACTTAACATAGGGCTTTAAAATTTGCAATCCATTTTGCATATCGCATTTTACTTGGACATAAACAACAAAAGCTATTACTAGAGTTAATTCTAAGTCAATTTTCCAAATGAAGGAAACTAGGATCTAGAGGGATTTAAGTGAAATGCCCTTGGCCACCTAGCCTGCCAGTGTCTGAGGTGGGATTTTTTGATTTCCAGTTCAGTTCATCCTTTTAGTCCCAGTCCAGATACCGACAGGCTGAGTAGGCCGGGGCTTCTCCAAGATCTCAAACTTCTGACATCAGCCTACCTTTAAGGGAAAGGAAAACCTTAGAGGGAACTCTCAAGGACAGAACTTCACAGTTTCCATGGCACAGATTCATCATTGTCAAATCTCTTTCAAGCTCTCAGTGCTCAAGATAACAGAGTGGCCCTTCCTACCCCCTTTCCCAGGGGAACACCATCAGAGGAGCCATAGAAACAACATTCATAGAGAAACATTCGATCCACATCCTCTAAGGTCTCCATCTCATCTCCAACTCTCTTCCTTTTCCAAGGACAACCAGAAAGCAAAGGGATTAAGGTCAGTCTCACAAACAGGAAAGATAGGATCACTAACTCACCCTACTTTTAATGTGAGCTGTCATCCTAGGGAGAAGCTGGGATACTTTTCAAAGTTATTGGACTCTTGCCTTCTCACTCTAGCATCTTTTCATGTCAATATGCTGTGTCTCAGGTCCTTCATCTATAAAATGGGATCACAATCTTGGCCTCCATTCCAATGATCTTGTGATGAAGAGAGCCATCTAGACCCAGAGGAAGACTGTGGGAACTGAGTGTGGATTACAACATAGGATTTTCACTTCTTTTGTTGTATATTTGCTTGCATTTTATTTTCTTTCTCATTTTTTTCCTTTTTGATGTGATTTTTCTTGTGCAGCAAGATTATATAAATATGTAGGTCTATATTGGATTTACATATATGTGCATAGATATACATATATATTTACCATATTTATCATATTTTGGATTACTTTCCATCTCTGGGAGTGGGTGAGGGGAAAGGGAGGGAAATTGGAATGCAAGATTTTGCAAGGGCCAAAGTGAAAAGTTATCCTTGCATATGTTTTGAAAATAAAAAGCTTCAATAAAAAATTTAAAAATAAGAAAGAAAAAAAGAAAAAAAAGATTAAAACAGGCAAAAAAAACCCAATATTAACTTCCTCTATTTTACAGGGTCGTGAGGAGGATGAAATAAAAGTCACAGAAAAAGGATGGGGAAATAGAACACTAGATTTGGAATCTGAAAATCGGAGTCTGGTTACCAGTTTTGCCACTTAGGACCTTTGGAAACTTGGACAAAAGCTCTCCAAGTCTTTCCCCATTTCAAGTCCTAGCTAAAGTCCTGCCTTCTATAGGAAACCCATCCCAATGCCCCCTGATGTTTTTCTTCTATTAGTTCTATACAATTTATCATATACACATACATACACACACACCCCTTTTTTTGTACTTAATCATTTCCATCCTTTAGACTGTGAGCTCCTTAAGAAGAGGGAATGTCTTTTCCCTTTTCTGTTGCCCCAGAATTTAGCATTGTGTCTGGCAGACAATAAGGATTTAAGAACTGTTTGACTAACTGACCCATCGACAAAATGAGGATGAGAACATTTGTCCTGCATGTGCTGGTAATGTTATTATGAGGATAGTGTATGTTAAAGTGGTTGCTAAGCTGTGAAATGCTCCATTACTGTGCATTTGAAAAGAGGTATGATTCGGTGAGTAAGAATTTCCCCCTCAGTGATACGGATCACAGTCACAATTTCTTAGTAGATGATTTTTGTGACTTGCTGTGGTTACACACACACACACACACACACACACACACACACACACACTTTATACATATATATGTGTGTGTATACACACACATACATATATACATATAATATATATATTTAAACACATATACTAATATATATACATCTATATCTATATATACATATATGTGTATATGTGTGTGTAGAGAAAAACTGGGTTCAAAAACATAGCTTTGCTCCTTACTGCCTATATGATCTGGGGCAGGGCACAATCTTTCTGGGACTCAGGGTGAGGAAGGGGAGAATTGGATTTGATAGTCTAAGTGACCCCTTCTATTTCTAACTCTTGAATCCTACTTTCCAGGATCTACTAGATTTTATGCTCCTCTGGCACAGTCTTTAAGAAGCTAGTGTTACCGCCATGACATAAGAAGTCACTGGAGTAGGACATTTTTGTAAGATAGACCTAGAAGGAGGCACCATGTAGTCCTGGGAAAACTGTTAGCTGGAGTCAGGGCAGACTTAACCTTGGATGCTTTCTCTAACAGTTACAATCAGCTTGACTACAGTAGAGACTCTGATTTCCAGTTTTTGCATCTATAAAATGATGATAATAATACTTATCATCTCCCCAGTTCAAAAGGGCTAATTTATGGAAAACACTTTGCCAAATTTAAAGTGCTGTGTAAACATCGGTGATTTCTGCAAAAGATTACTATTCCAAAAGTGTTCTGGCAACCTTAATGTACAACAGTCATTTTATGACAACCATTTAGTATAGTTCTTTTGTTCGGTATTCTCTTTCTCTCTGTGACCTCCAACTTTCTCCTTATCCCTATCTTAGTGGACCATTCTTTTTCATTCACCAATTCATTCATTATCTCTTTTGCTGCTGCATCTAGGCCATCTGCTCCATGCTAACAGCTGAGGGTTGGACAGGACCAAGATCAATCACAGAGGTCAATCTAAATGCCTCAAACCCTTAGACTGCTGTCATCCTCCATGGATTCTAACCATTTAACTCTAAATATTTGTTAAGTGCCTATGCCGTGCTACTTACATTTTTACATGCTAAGAATACAAGGACAAAGAATGAAAAAAATTACAAAAAATGACAAAAAACACAAAAACTGAAAAAATAAAACCACAATGAGCTTACATCCTAATGGAGAAGACAAAAAGTACATATAAAATATATATATATATATATATATATATATATATATATATATATATATATACAGCATAAACATAGAGTGAATAAATGCATGCATGTATACATACATAAAAATTATAGAGTCATATATGTGTACTTAAATATGTATATAATGGAGTTATATTTAACTACAGTACACAGAGAAGGATACTAATCATCAGAGAGATAAGGAAAGGCTTCATGTAGAAAATGTGACATCATCAAAGAAGAGAGGGGCAGCTCTCTGGGAAAGGAGGTGAGGGAGAAATGGCATTCTAGGCATTTGGGATAACCAGTACAGAGTCAGAAAGTGGAATGAGAAACAGAAAGTCAGGAGGGAGAGGGATGATCAATGAGGCTGCAAAGGAAATCTGGGAATAGATTGTATTATTCTACAGATCTTTAGGAAGTCACTGACACTGGAGTTAGTTGCATAAAGGGGCCCATGTTCAGATCCATGATTAAAGAAAATTACTTTGCCATATATGCGATGCATGGCCAACACACACATAATATAACATAACATACATATATAAATACATGCATATATACACATATAATGTGAGTGTGTAGTGCTTTACAAAATAGTATATTTTATGCATGTATGTTGTACTCCCCCCTCTACTAGAATATAAGCTACTTAAGAGCACATAATGTGTATATGACTTCATATCCTCAATGCCTAGAAAACTCTTGCACAAACTCAAACCTGCACACCCAGTGTTACTCTCATAAACATCCTGCCTTAAGATTATCATAGAGGACAGTCAAAAATACTGGAGACCTCTCTCATTATCTATCTCCTGCCTTTGTGAGAGAATCAGTGGATACCAGCCTTGCTCAATGAGTTTAAATAAATGTGGTTTTTTTCCAAAATTTAAATTGAATTCAAAGTCCTTTTGACATATTTGATATACGGTTCTAGGAGTTATCTTCATTTATAGATAAATGAACTGACACACAGAGGATCAGGTGAAACAATGTATGTCCAAAGCACTTTGTATTCAGCCCGACCAACATTTTCTTAGGTTCCTACTGTGTTCCAGTCACTTTACTAGCTCTTAGGAGATAAACATAAACATGCCTGAGGTCTAACAGCTATTAAGTAGCTAAGCTAGGTTTCAAACTCAGGTGTCCAGAAAATAAATACTCTTTTGTGGACTGCAGCAGCCTCTCCTGTATGTAGTCAGCCCCGGGCAAGACTACAGAGCTAGCACAAAGTTAATCTTCAGCATCTTTCTGGTCCTGTCCCTACCTGTTCAGTCCTTTTTCCCCTTTCTGTCAGTGACCCATATTTCTCCTCCTGTGCTGTAAACCTTACACTGTAGTATGGGAAGAGACGTGTAGAGTTGAAAGAAAGCTGAGACAAGCCTATGCCATATCCCGGGGAGAAAATGGCAAAGACATTTGACAAATATGCATTAAAATTAGAGAGGGGATGAGAATAGAAACAGACACCTCCCTGCACCTGCCCCCACACACATACACACACATATCAATCAGCTTTGTCATAAGCTTTCTCACTACCTAAGAAAAAATGCTACCTTTCATCATCTTGGCCTGAGACTATTTACCCATTTGCCTAGCTGGGGCTTCTGATACTGCCGTATCCAAATGCTTTTAATCAAGTTGGCCCCATCTAGGCTACCATTTTGAAAATTAAAAACAAAAACAAAAACAAATTACCCTTCATCCCATTCTTTCTTCAATCTTCCCTATTTTTGTTGGCAGATCTGTCAATTTGCCCAGAATACCGGTTTCACAACCTTAGTCCGTCTTTGATTCTTGCCTTAGTTCTTCCATCAAGCAAATTATCGTATCTTCTCAGCTGACCCTCCCTAACATCTCTTATGTTCATTCTCTTCATTCCACTCATAAGACCTTTAACCTTAGTCCTGGTTCTTTGCACCTCTCACCTGGACTAGTACAATGACTTCCTAATTGGCCTCCTGATCTCCAGTCTATCCCTTCTTCAATCTATCTTCCATACGATTGCCTAAGTAATCTCACTGAAACTTAGTTCTGACAGTGTCATGTCCCTCCTTGATCTAAATGACACCCTAAGGTCTCTTGAATAAAACAAAAGCTTCTCAAAGTAAATGATTAAAGTAAAGGTAACATAAAAATAAGATATCTGTGTGGATGCTCCTCAGTTGGAAAATGGCTGAATAAGTTATGGTATATGAATGTTATGAAATATTATTGTTCTGTAAGAAACAATCAGCAGGATAATTTTAGCAAGGCCTGAAGAGACTTATAGGAACTGATGCTAAATGAAATGAGCAGAACCAGGAGATCATTGTACACAGAAACAAGAAGATTATATGATGATCAGTTATGATGGACCTGGATCTTCTCAATGGTGAGATAATTCAGATCAGTCCCAATGGTCTTGTGATGAAGAGAGCCATCTACATCCAACAGAGGATAGTGGGGACTGAGTGTGGATCACAACATTGTATTTTCACTTTTTTGTTGTTGTTTGCTTGCATTTTTTACTTTCTCCTTTTTTATCTGATTTTTCTTCTGCAGCATGATAATTGTGGAAATATGTATAAAAGAATTGCACATGCTTAACCAATATTGGATTATTTGCCATCTAGGAGAGGGAGTGGAGCAAAAGGAAGGGAAAAAATGTTTAGAACACAAAGTTTTGCAAGGGTGAGTGTTGTTTGTGAAAAACACCTTTCAAATGTTATTTTACTTACCTGACACTAATCATGTCAGTCGGTCAATAAATATTTATTAAGTGCCTACAATGTGCCATGCATTATGCTAAATACTGAGAATATAAAGAAAGGCAAAAGACAATCCCTGTTTTCAAAAACCTCATAATCAAGGGAGAAAAAGCACACCCATAGCTAAATACAAAAAAATATAAATGCAATGTAAACCGTAGATAATCAACAAAAGGAAGAAACTAGGACTAATGGGGATCAGAAAAGGCTTCTTATGGAAAGTAAGATTTTAGTTGGGACTTAAAGGAAGCCGGGGAAGCAAACAGGTAGAAAAGTAGAGGAGAGTATATGTGAGCCAGCCAGTGAAAATGCCCATAGTGGGGAAATGGAATTTCTGGATGTTCCTCATACCCAACTTTTCCTTTTCTCTGCCTTTGCCCAAGCTGTGCCCCCTGCCTAGAATGCCTTCCACCTTCTTCCCATCTCTTAGAATCCCTTTGTTGTTATTGTTCAGTCATTTTTCAGTTGCATCTGTGACCCCATTTGGGATTTTCTTGGTAGAGATAATGAAGTGGCAAACCACTCCAATGGCAAATCATTTCCTTCTCCAGCTCATTTGATAGATAAGGAAATGGAGACAAACAGGGTTAAGTGACTTGCCCAGAGTAACACAGTTAGGAAGTGTCTAAGGCTGTATCTGAACTTGGAACATGACTCCTTCTGACTCTAGGCCTGGTATTCAATACACTGTGCCACCTTGCTGCAGTACTATGTGCATAGTACTGTGCTAACTCCAAAGTTATTGATAGAAAAGCAAGACACTGGGGCAGTGGATAGAGCATTAACTCTGAAGTCAGGAGGAAATGAATTCAAATCTGGCCTCAGATACTTCACATTTTCCTGGCTGCATGACCCTGGGCAAGTCACTTAACCCCAATTGCCTCAGCAAAAAAAAAAAAAAAAAAAAAAAAAAAAAAAAAAAAGAAAAGAAAAGAAAAGAAAAGAAAGACACTCATTGATATCATGATTTCACATTATAATGGATGAAACAATCCATAATAAGAGATTGCAACTGCAAGTCAGAAGGTCCCTTGGCAGCAAAACAGACAGTAATATATCTTCTTTAATGTCATCTCCATCCACAAAACCATATGATTTCTGATGCTGATTCATTAAACAGTGCCACAGACTTTGATGTTGAGAACTTTCTCTTCTGGGTCTTCATAATTGTGGTTGTTGAAGAGATTTAACACTCATAGAAACAAGTGTTGAATTGTCTCTCCATAGGAGATATTCCTCAGATGGATGGCTTCTGGGATGGACATGTGAAGACATGGGTTGTTCTACTTACACTAATTTTAATAATTGACTTCATGGTCATAGGAAAATCATTTATCCTCTATCTGGGTCTCAGTTTCTTTGTACATTGAGGAATGTATGCTAGCAGATCTCAAAGGTCCCTGTCATGTTCTGGTTTTCTGCTCTTGCCACAATGCCTCATTGCCTTAATTCAGTTGAATCACTATTTATTAAGTGTGTTCTATGTAGCAGACATCATGCTGAATACTGGCGATATACAAAGGCAAAAAAAAGAATATGTGTATATCCCCAGGATGAGCATATATGTAAATATATGTATAGCTGTATCCATATATGTGTGTACATGTATGTATAAATCCCACATACATGCAAAGGACAGACTTTCCATATATACATATATGTGTATATAATACAAAGGACAAAGACACAGTATTATATATTGTTTTACATATATATATATGTGTATATATATATATATATATATATATATTTTTTTTTTTTGTCTATCCTCAAGAACTTTGCATTCTTCTGGAGTACAGGATGGAGTGGGTTATAACCTATACTTTGATAAGGAAATAGAAAGTATTATAAAGTAATTCAAAAAGGAAAGCATTTAAAACTGGAGGGAAGAAGAAAAGTCTTGTGTAAGAGATGGCACATAAGTTGTGCTTTGAAAAAAAGCTAAGGTTTCTAAGGGGCAGCTAAGTGGCACAGTGGAGAGCTTTGGTCCAGGAATCAGAAAAGCCTGAATTCAAATCTGGCTGCAAACATTTCCTAGTGTGACCCTAGGCAAGTCACTTAACTTTACCTCAGTTTCCTCATTTATGAAATGGACTTGAGAAGGAAATGGCAAACTGCTCCAACATTTTTGCCACAAATAGGGTCACAAAGAGTCAGACATGACAAATAACTGAATGACAACAACATGCATATAGTAAAGACTTTAAAATGATTTTCATTCATTTATACTATGTTGTTTAAGGAGGAGGAGGTAGTTTCTAAGTTAATATTAAATAGTAATAAATAACTCCTATGTGTATATAGCACCTTTTCTTACAACAAACAGATGGCAAAGTTTGTCTCCATTTCACTGAGTAAAATTTACCCATTTTATTGGGTACCTGAGGCTTAGAACATTTAAATAACTGGGCCATAGTTATCTAGATGTTAACTGACCAAATAAAGACTTAAATCTGGGTGTTCCAAGCCCACTGCTATTTCTATATGATCATTTCTATAGAGTACTATTATCATTCAGCACTAGCCCCTTTCCCTTCTTACAAAATGCATTTCCTCTATAACAAGGCCTTTATTAGCTTGAATTATACAAATAATTTAAACCACATAGACCAGTATTTGGGAACTATTAAAAACATGGTCTCCAGGGAAGATTGGAAGTCCCATCCAATCCTCGGGGTGTTGGGGCAGATGACTGATGGCTCAGAATTGGAAGCCTGATGTGAAAATTATGAATGGTAGCAGTACTAACTTCCTACCCCAGGAAGTAATGAAATATGAATTGAGATGAACACTCCCACAGCCTAGCACATTTCTCAGAGAAATAGCAACTTGAGAAGATTATGAAGGCCTGGTCATGTGATACTCAGGAAAGGAGACTTGAGCTACAGAAGTGGTGAATATCTGTAGCCCAGTGTATAAGAGCTATGTTATCAGTCTGTGCTGGACATAGTAAGGGGAGTAAAGAAACATTTTCTCTGTTGCATTAAAAATACTGAGATGCATCCAGCTACACAGCTGTACCTCTGAAACTATTCATAGAGCTATTTCTCAATAGGAATAACAATCCATACCACTTTGGAGAAGATAATTAAAAAAAAAAAAAAAACACCTTACTAGTAACACTTTGGGTCTTGATGGCTTCCCTATCAGATGAAGCACTAAAAATTCACCTTCATGGCCTATCCCTAAATTTTATAGAAATTTCCATCCTTCTGATTCTGAAGGCTTTAACCATGATGTTAGATTGCAGAAGAGAGATGGATTTCTCCCCAGATATTAATCCAAGGAAGCCACAGAAGGTTAAATGGAGAGGGATGGGCCATCACTAGAGCTGTGGGATTCTTGTACAATCAATTTTTGTCCATTCTACATCATTATTCACTGGTGCAGGGGAAGCTCTTAGAGGAATTTTTCAGTGATTGCCAGACCAACACCAAGTATCTACTGTGAGAAGATAGCAGAGAGCTTCCCCTAATCAAAGGGGAAGAATGTGTGGGCCTGGCCTGAGAGTCAAGCTGACCTTTCCCCAGAATTTGTAATTCTCTCTTAGGAAGCTCTTTGAAAATGAGTCTGATGATTCAAAGACTAAATATGGCTCAGAAATGGACAGAAGCCACACAATGCTAGACCTAGAAGGGATCACAGAGATAATCTAGTCTTCCATCATCCCTTCTTTTTTTTCAGATAAGGAAAAAGACCCAGATGTAGGGCATTTCCTGATTCTCATTCTTGGGTTTCTGTCACTAGACACCAAACTCAGCTCTAAGCCTTCTCAGCATCTGAGAAGTCCCTGACCAAACAACCAGCAAGCATTTTATTTTCGAGCTATCAAGAACCTTAGAGAGACCATGGAACCCAAATTCCTCATTTGACAGATGAAAAATTGAGGCTAAAACTGTGGCTTGTCCAAGATCCTAGAGCAGCAGTACTGGCAACTGAAACCAGGTCCTCTGATTCCACATTTAATGCTCTGTTCACTGTGCCATGTTCTCCCCTCCAAAAGCACTTTACAGGGACCTATCCTTTTAAAAGTATAGAACATGAGCCACCATTTCTGTGCTTCCACTGAATGCATTCAATTCTTTCCAAAGGCATGGTGAAACAGAAGTTACAAAACATTTGCCCGGAAACACTTGTAGCCAAGGTAACTTGCAACTCTGTAACTGCCAGGTCTCAATGTCCTTTCCTTCTCTGAAACATTTTCATCAAGTTTGTTGGAGAGTGTGACACTGATGATGGATGAGTTGCTCAACTGCCCAGCTGAGCTGGTTGCTGGAAGGGCGCAGGGTCTTAGCTGGACAGGCAATCTGCCGTGAGGCTGGATTACTGGGCTGGCTATGGAGCCGGCTGCTCACTGGACTCAGCTACTGATGGGCTGGACCAGGACATCCTGCTGCTGCTGCTGCTCCAAGCACCAAGCACCAAGCAGTGCGTTCAGCTCCCAGGAAAGGCAGCTCTGTTAGGTGGGGAGATCTGCCGAACCCCCTGAGCTTGCTCTTGTCAGGCAGTTTCCATGTTCATTCCCTCAAGCTTCTGGCTCAGCTGGATATTCTGGCCTTTTTCCCAAGTGGAAAATTTCTTCTTTTTTTCTTTTAAAGCAAGGGCAATGATCCCTCTCCTAGTAATGGCAGGTGTTTTTCTTTGGCTTCCCACAGCCTTAGCTCTGATCTTCTCCAGTCATCCTGACCCGCATCTGGCCACCGCACCCAGATGACTCTGGAGGAGAAAGTGAGGTTGATGACTTTGAACAGCTTCCCTCGATGAAATCCAATTCACTTGCTTGTCATGACATCACCTCTATGATATCAAGATCCTCTTCAAGAACAAAGGACTAGCAACCACCAGGGAGTCTGCCTTCTATTATTTTCCAATTCTTTCCATTTTAGAGAGAGTGTCCTCAGGGAGGGACTCTATCATTACTTACAGCAATACCTAGTTACATTTCCCAGACTTCTACTGGGATCTTATTCTATTATTTTTCCATTATTATCTCAGGATAACATTAATGAAACAGTCTGTACCTTGAAGAGAGCTTACTATTTCACTAGTCTCTTCAAATATAGTTTGAGGTAGTTAAGCCTGAGACTTTTTCTTAAGAGAAGTAGGGCTGGCTATCTTTATATCTAAAGGGGTTTCTCCTTTATATTTCAGTCTATTTTTGTCCATTCCAAAGTTCAGCCCTGCTGAAGCCTAAAGGTGGCACAGTATTATATTCAGTGCTTCTGTCCTTCAACCAGTCAGTCAACAACTGCCTATTTACACATGTACCATGTATTATGCTAAGTGCTGAGGAGTCACAGACAAAAGATTCCCTCCCTCCAGGGAGGAACATTCTATTTGGTGAGACAATATGTAAATCTATAGCTATATTCAAAAGAGATTCAAAATCAAAACAATATGGTAGCAGGAGAGGGACACTAGCCAATGGTGGGATCCTGTAGAAAATCTTTCTACTGAATGGTCCACCCTAGTGGGCTGGGGGTTGGGAGAAGGAGTCAATGTTAAGAAAGGGTGAAAATGGAACCTCAATCCTCCAGAAGACAGCAGGGTACATTGTATAGAGCAATCCCAGTGTGAGCAGAATACAAAGTAGAAGAGGATGTCCATACTTGCATTGCATACACATAGTGTATTACATCCATATACAATTGCATATTGATGGATGTGGCAAATACAACTTTATATGTCTGCCACGGCCCAAATGACCTTTCAGATTCCCCGAGTTAAAGGGACCATTATTTATCTTTATGTACAGCTCCCCATGACAGGGCTGCATGATAAAGCCCCCAGACACTTTGATGAAGTAAATAATTTAGCCCCATCCATAATCACTTGCCTTTCCTACATCCTAATGTCTTTCCAGGGATCTTGCCATGCAATCAATGACACGGTGACTCCCTTATTGATGAGATGGGAGAAACATAAACTTTATACAGGAGCTAAAATGAACCCAAGGACATGGGAGTTTTAAATAAGAATAATATGCCTGAGAGAGCTCCTCCCTGAAAAGGAACTAGGGCTATGTCTCAGGCATAGTTCTGGCTCATTCCATGAGGACATTTTGCTTTCAGGGAGGGTGAAGACTTTCCTTTCTAGGAATAGCCTCTAATGCTGGTATCAAACTCCTTTGTCTATTTTGCAGAATGGGGAAAAGAGAACCCCAGAGAAATGTTGTAAATAACTCATCTATGATATGATAATGATAGAATATGTGTCTCTCATTTTGGAATGCAATGAAAGAGCTTGGTAGCAATCCCCAACATATCTTGTGCCTCCATAGCTAAGTCTCCATGTCTGTCGCTGTGTCTTTGACTACAGCTGGAAAAACCAGATCAGGTAATTCCAAAGAACAATAAGCTAAGCTAATCACCAGTCAAATGAATAAAAACTAACTTCTCCATAATAGCAGTATAAATTCAGAAGTTCCATAAGACTCCAAAGCCTCGATAGGACCTGCCTACTTCTAGCTCTCCTTTCTGGAAGATATTCTGTGGTGAGCATCACAGAATTATAGAATTACAGACTTAGAGGTAGAAGGAACTGAGAGATCATCTAATTCAATTCTTGTTTTCACAAAGAAAATGAAACCCAGAGAATTCGGATGACTTGCCTAAGATCAGACAGGAGTAAATAGATAAGCCATGATTTAAACACAAGTCATCTGATTGAAAATTCAGAAGTTTTTCTATTGCACCATATCATATAAATGGGCTACGGTGGAAAGAACATTGAACTGGCAATCAAGAGATCTAGATTTTAGAACCAGCAATATCACTGATTCATTATGTTGCCTTGTAATTCTTGCCAGGACCTCACCATCCTCATCAGCATAAGGAGCTCAAATGGTTAAATTATCTCTTAGTTCTGTTTCAGCTCTAGGATCTGATTCTTTGAGGACCATTTGGGAAGATAGGGGTGGTGGAGGAGAGTTAGGTCAGACCTGTCATTTTATCTGCAAAACTCCCAGAAAGAACACTTGTCTCTGCTATAGTCTACATGAATTTAACAGGCAACTACTAAAGGTGGCACACATTTATATTCCATGCTTCTGCCCTTCAACTAATCAATCAACAAACATTTATTAACAGCCTATTTACATATGTACCATGTACTATGCTAAGTGCTGAGGAGTCACAGACAATAGAGCTCTTGACCCCAAGGACACATTCTGTCTGATGAGACAATATGTAAATCTAAAACTATGTTCAAAAGAGTGCTAGGGACACAGAGAAAAGTAAAAACACAATCTCTCTATTGAAGGAGCTCCCTTTCTATTGGAGGAGACAGCATACAAACAGCTATATATATGCAAGATACATACAGTAAATGGAAAGCAACCACAGAAGAAAGGGACTAGCAGTTGTGTGGACCAGGAAAGGACCTAGCAAATGGAAGAATTTTAAGAGTCTTGAAGGAAGCCAGAGAAAGAAGAGCATCTTCAATGCCTGGTGTTAGTTTACTGTCTGAGTGGTTTACCCAGGGTCACATAGTCAATATGTGTCAGAAACATGATTTGACCTATAGAATGAATGCTCCTTGAGGGTAGGGACAATGCTCTTGCCTCTCTTGGCAAACCAAAAGAAGCTTAGTGTCTGACATATGCTAAGACTTTAATGAATGCTTAAACACTAAGAATTGATAAAACAAAATTTAAATCATTTTACTCTAATTTACTATTTCTTCTAACTATGCAAATGTGCTTTCAATACAAATAATTAAAGTTGATATAATTTTACTTCAAAAATTTTTTAATCCTACTATCTTTTTCCTTTGCCTTGTAGATAAAAAAAACACTAATTTGAGGTGTTTTTAAGTTTCAGTACTCTTTCAAGTCTTCAGAAAGACTTCCAAGGTCTTTATGGCTCTAATGCTGGTCCTCTGCCTAGTATACTGTGCTACCACTTGATTAAAATAATCCAGAAAAAATTAGAAAGCCACTCAAACCTAACCCAATAACAACGAGCCACTGAATGCCTGTTGTGTGTCCAGCAGGGTGTTAAGTATTCCACAGCTTCAACAGGTCCAGTGAAACTATGGGTATCAAGTTCATAAGAAGCAGCCAAAAGGGAGCCCTCCATAAAATGGCATATTGTGGAGCCAGAGTGTCTTTCTGGCTGCTAAGATGTGGGTTCGGTAGTAGCCTGATCACATGGCATCTGGAGCAAACAGCTGCTCCCGCTGCATCTCAGCTATGACAAGTGCTTGACAAGTCCCAAAACACTGAGGAACTTGACTAATAGGCAGGTGTGGAGGGTGCCAGCTATCAAGCTGAGCCTGCAAGAGCCAAAGATTCACAGATCATTATAGGTCACATAATACAACCCCTTCATTTCACAGCAAGGAAACCAAGGTAAAGACTATGAGAGTGGCTTGTCCCGGGTCACGTCACAAATAAATGGAAAAGGTAGAATTAGCATACAGATCTTAGGAAATCTTAGTTCAACTCTCTTTGCATTATCCTGTGCCAACTGTTACTATTGCAAACTGTACCACCTCTGCCCAAAGGGAATATAAGTCTACGTCAAGTAGAAAGGGGAAGGAAACAGAACATTTTCTCCCTTCTCTGCCTGCACATATTTTATTGCTTTTCTCAATTGACCTAGATGGGAAGAATCAGGAATCTCTGTATAAATATATTGAGTTAATTTAGGAAATCATCACGAGAACTTTAAAAAAATTTTTCCTTGGATGGTCTGGCTTAGCTCCTATGCTTGGACCAAAGAATCATTTTAGGTCCCTTTCAAATCCATATTTCTGTGATTTGATATACAGTGCATGAATACAAGCTGGAGATTGTGACTTCTTTGGAATAATCTGCTGATATAGTGTGGGGAAAAAATGTAGCAAATTGGATTACCTCACATGGGCAATGTGCTCATGCTCTCTGAAAATAACTGGATTTTGCAGTGATCATGTAAATCTGAGTAAGAAAGATCAAGGAAATAACAAAAAAAAAAATAAACAAACCAGCTGAATTTAGCTGGCCTTGATTGATGCTCAGTTCAGGGTTCTAGAATTTCGCCATCTTTATAAATTATGTTGTAGGCCTTAACAAAATCTTATGGTTTAGGAATCCCCCAGGAGAATACAGGATCCTTGAGGGTAGGAACTGTTCCTTTTGTATTATTGAAGTAATAATAAGATAGAAGTGGCTGTGTATATCCAGAGATTTATTAGCACCCCAAAGTTAAAACTCAAAGTGAAAAATATATTTAAAGCAATTCATTACTTTGCAGTGACAGTCTTTTTTTTTGGGGGGGGGAGGTGTAATATATTTATTTTTTTTCTTCCCTTTTTTTTTATTTAATAGCCTTTTATTTACAGGATATATGCATGGGTAACTTTACCCCAAGTCTTTTTAATGGGCCTTCTTATTTTCTTTGATCTTATTTCACATGATCATTAACTTCTATCAACTTAATTATTAATTCTATAGAGATGATGTTCAGATCTATTTATCTAGCCTAACCTTTCCTTTGATCGCCATTCCCACATCTCCATCTGCCTAATGAATATCCCAAACTGGACAATTTGTATGTACCTTAAACTCATCATGTTCATTACCGTAGTTCTAAAACTTTTTAGCTATCTTCTTTATTATTGAGAGAACCATCTTCCCACTCCAAGAGCACAAACTAGTTGTCAACTTCGACTCCTCACTCTCATCCTTCCTTTATATTCGATAGTTTTCTTGCCAAATATCAATTCTTTTTTAAACAAACTTTCATAGATATCCCATTTTCTTTTCTACTGTCGCCCTCACGGAGTTCCTTGTTACTTCATTTTTATTGAGTCATTTTCATTCTTGTCCAATTCTTTGTGACCCCATTTGAGGTTTTCTTAGCAATGATACTGGCGTGATTTGCCATTTCCTTCTCCAGCTCATTTACAGATGAGACAAACAGGGTTAAGTGACCCGGCCAGGGTCATACAGCTAGTTACATCAGGCTTGAATTCAGGAAGATGAGTGAGTCTTCCTGATTTCAGGACTGGCACTCTATTCACTAACTCCCTCATTACCTCACACCTGGGCTACTCCATTAATCTTTTTTGTCTTCTTACCTTGCATTTCTCCCCACTCCAATCCATTCTCCATTTACCCATCAAAGCAGTACTATGGTTTCATGTCATCCTCCTCCTCTCTTTCTCCTGTAGCTCCCTATTACTTCCAGGATAGAATTTGAACCTTTTTACTTCTAAGGCCCTTTATCCCTCAGAACCTTTTAGTGTTTTTATATCTTACCCTTCTCTAAATACTCTTGGATTCAGACACTGGCCTTCTTACTGTTGTATCTCCTCACCTCTTCCTCTTCACTTGAATTTAGTTTCCCTTAATGCTACTATCTTCCTCTCTGTCAATATATCCACTTTATCCTGTAAATATCTTCTTCATACCTAACTGTTTAAATGTTGTTCCCTATGCCCATTATTTGTAAGCTCCTTTTTTTCCATATCTCTAAAGTTTAACACAGTCCCTAAATATTTCTTGACTTGATTCAGAGTCATTCACATGAGCTCAATCAATATTCCCAAAAGAAATATTGAACAAATTATTGAATCATGAAGATTGATTCGTAGATAAAGATGGGGCTCACTGCTGCCCAAAATTACAGGAAAGGCCACCCTTTAGATGCCAGAATAGTAGAAACTAAACAACACAACATTACAGGTTGTAAGGATTTAGCACCTGATGAATACCTTAAAAAGCATGGTCAAGTGGTAGGAATAGCACACTTAAAAGCTCTCCCTTGTAAACTGAACATAAATCCCCATGCTGTTAATAAAACCCCCAACTACCCTTGAGAATTCAACAAATAAACTGTATAGGGACTTGAGCTTCGATGTAGACAAAACCTTTGTCCATCACCCAGACATAACATGAAGTCATAAAAATCTAAGAACATTTTTAATAGCTATAGCCATCAAACACCCATCAAACACAGAACTTTCTCTCTCTCTCTCTCTCTCTGTCTCTGCCTCTCTCTGTCTCTGCCTCTCTGTGTCTCTGTCTCTGCCTCTCTGTGTCTCTGTGTCTCTGTGTCTCTCTCTGTCTCTCTCAATCTCTCACTAAAAATGTACATATGTAAAATGTATATGTATAAATATATACACATTTAACTTATACGCTCTCTATATATTATTAATAATCACATATGATCACATACATATAGATAAATAAAAAACAAGTTTTTCAAATAGAGACCTACTAGAAGAAATCAAAACCACACAGGAACAAATGAAAACACTTAATCACCCCTGACATGCAGCCTGCTACTTTCATTGTCCTGAGGTTGCTTTCAGTGAGCACACAGATGATCTTGTGTAATAAGCTTATACAAGCTTATGTTGTTTGTCCTTTCAGTTGTGTCCAATTCTTCATGACCCCATTTGGAGCTTTCTTGGCAAAGATATGGAGCAGTTTGACATTTCTTTCTTCTGCTTATTTTACAGACTAAGAAATTAAAGCAAACAGAAAGTGACCTGTCCAGGATCACAGGGCTACTAAATGTCTGAGGCAGAATTGGAACTCAGGTCTTCCTGACTCCTAGAACTCTATTGACTATGCCATGTAGCTGCCGTATAGGAGCTTGTAAATAGCTAATATTTCTACAGCAGTATAAGTTTTATAAAGCTTTTTATATGTCTTATCACACTTCACATCTACAAAAACCCTGGGGAACTAAGTTTTATTCCTCATTTTATAGAAGAGGAAACTGAGGCTGAGAAAAGTTAACTGTCTTGCCCAAGATCACATCTCTAGTAAATATTTGAGGTAGGATTTGAATTCAGGTCTCCCTGACTCCAAGACCAGCACTCCATTTACTAACTATGCAGCTGCTTATGTTTCAACCTTTTTTATTCCATCACAAAAAGCAATCATTTGATCTACCTGTACAATACTTCTATGATCATTAAATATAAAATAAAATAAATGTAAATTATAAAAATAAAATGTGATATTAATATACTAATTGTCCTGGGCTATTTCTATCTGAATGCCCTCAATATTAGTAATTATGATTCATTATAATTAATGAATAATTAATAAACAAAAACTACAACTGACATATATACATCTCTTTAAAGTTTGCAAAACCCTCTGCATTATATAAATGATTCTTACAACTCCAAAGTGTCTTGCACATAGGTACCTAATTGCTGTTAAATTACAGTCAATTGTTAGGAGTTTCCTTTTCACTGAAGGTCCTAGTATCTCTCTGAACAAATGAGACATCAGAACTAAGAAGGATTAGGTAAAAAAGAAGGGATGATGGGAAATTTTGGGTCTAGTTCCAGTTCTCACTAATAGCATAGTCTTTGGTGTAAAGAGATAGTAATTTATTATATAACAGTAGACCTCCAGAACCTAAAAGACCAGTTTACCTGCATACTATAAATATGAGAAAAATGTGATCTGTATAAAGACTTGTCCAGAATCAAACTGGTATTAAATGGAAAAGCCAGGATAAGAAAGCAGGTCAACATTCCTTTCCTGAGTTGATGCTTTTCTTATTGTAGCCCATTGCTGAAATTTCCTGTTCCCATCCGGCTGCTTACAAGTCCCTTTAATCTACAAGAGAATCAGGCTCTTTAGTCAGTTTGAAAAAGAGAATTAAAATGAGTGACCTAGAAAAATCAGTAGGAAACATTTTGGGAAGTAGGAAAGTAGGGAGGCAAAAGGAAGCCAAGAACCTCAATATATCCCTTCAAGATTAAAACAACAACAGAACCTAAAAGAAAATAGAAGCAAAACTACCAGAAATTCTCAAGAGAATTTTTAAAAATAGCTATAATTCAATTTGCATTTATTGATTACTTCCTATGTGATAAGAACTATGCATACAAAGACAAAAATGAAATAGTTCCTGTCCTTAAGAAGCTCACATTCTATTGGGTGCAAACAATATGGAGAGGGATAAATATAGGAAAAAGGAGGAAATAAACATTTTAATTGTTTACCATATGCCAGGCACTTTGCTAAACTCTTTACAAATATTATCTCACTTAATTCTCACAACAACCCTGAGAGACAGGTGCCATTTTTTATCCTCACTTTCCGTAGAGAAGGAAACTGAGGCAGAGAGAATTTTCCATAATCACACAACTAATAAATGTCTAAGGTTGGATTTGAAGATCCCTATTCTCAAGGAGCTTATATTCTATAGGGGGTGGGGATGGGTAAGTGGGAGAATAAAACTTATTACAAAAAGTAAATAAATTGTACAAGTTTGCCAGTAAAAAATGAAAATGACAAATGGCCAAAATAGAAGATACTCAAATTTAATTCATCCAGGCATATTATTGTTAAGTTGAAAGACTATAAGGCTATGTAGAAAATTCTATTATCATCCAGGAAGAATGTCATCATGTATTTAAAAACTATTAATTCAAATTTTCATGAGATTTTTCTACAAAATGAATAAAGACAGAAGATGGGTTATGATATTCAGAAAACTTATGAAATATAATATTTTCCCTCTCTATCCCTATCCTTACCTCTTTGCAATCTATGACACTGTTGATCATTCTCTGTCTCTGGGTTAATTTTCTCTTGGTGTCTGTAAAACTGTTTTTCCTGGTTAACCTTCTAATCTAATCTCCTTTGCTGGATCTTCATTCAGACTTTGCCCATGAACCATGGCTATTACTGTACTATCTCATCAGCTCTGAAGAGATAAATTATCATTTTCATGTAGATGACTCCCAAGTCTTTACATGCAACTCAAATCTCTCCTTAGCTCCAATTCCATATCATTGATGCTTTTTTTGGAGCATATTGAATTGGACATTCTGGGGATACCTCAAGCTAATATGTCCAAAAAAGAATTATCTTTCCCTAAAAACCCTTCCCTTTTCTTAAATTTTCTGTACTTTCACATCATCAACCTCTCAATTACTCAGGAAGGCAACCTCAATGTCATCTTGACTTAATTCACACTGACACTACCTATTCAATATGTTCCCAAGCCTTATCATGTCTACATTCACATATATGTCCTTTTTCTTAAGTTGTCACACTGATATAGACACTCATGACCTTATACCTGGACTTTTGCAATAACCTTTTGGTTGGTTTCTCTCCCTTGAGTATCTTCCTTATCCCAATCTATTTTCCACTTAAATGACTAAGTAATTTTCCTAAAGTGCAGATCTATGTCTCCCTTCTGCCCCCCTACCCCACACTTAAATTGCCTCTAGTGATTCCCCATTAACTCAAGGATCAAATTCAAAAGTCTCTGTTTAGTATTTAAATTCTTCACAACCAAGCCATTTCCTCCATTTCTAGGCTTACTATAGTTTATATTGTACTTTATATTATGCTTTGTATAATATTTTATATTTTATACTCCCCTCCATACTCTACAATTCAGCCGCAATGACCACTTACTATTTATTCCTCACACATAACTATCTGTCTCCAGAATGTGTACCTTATCACTGGCTGTCTTCCATCTCTGAAATGCTCTCCCTCATCTCTACCATCTGGCTTCGTTCAAAGCTCAGCTTAAACATACCTTTTGCAGGAGGACTTTTCCAGTCACCCTCTCACCTACCTCCAACTGCTCAGGTTACTTCCAAGATTATCTTATAAGTGTACCATGAATGTAATGCATACGTGTGTGTATTTATATACTGTTTTCTCAATAGAATATAAGGATTAGGACCATATTTTTGCAATTTTTGGTATTCTAAGTACTTAGCATAATATATGATAGATAGTAAAAACTTAATAAATGCTTGTTGACAAAGTTGCTCCTAAAAATCAGCTTTCCAGCAAGGTGATTTTTTAATTATGATTAACTGGTCACCATTTTAATAACATCATCGCTGTGGAATGAAAAGTACCAAGAGTAATAGTTTGATTAATGACTAAATTACACAGGTATGAAGGGAAAAGGAGAAAAAAAAAAGAAAGAAAAGATAGAACAGCAGAGAATATCAAGCATTTAATTGATACTTATTTGATTCTTGCTTTCTGGTTTCATAACAAAAATGTATATTGTATATTTTCAAAGTTTTTCCTCTATTGATTATTTTTATAAATTTTTCCTTTGTCAATAATAGTATTTTATACTATTTATTTATACTTTTATACTATTTATACCATTTTCCTAATAAACTTTTCCTGTATTCTTGGTAAAAATCCTATTTGATCATAATGAATAATAAATGTGAGAGAAAGATATGTATATCAGAGACAGAAGAGACAGAGAGAAACAAAGACAGAGAGAGAGAGAGAAAGAAAGAGAGAGAGAGAGAGGGGGGGGGGAGAGAGAGAGAGGGGTATATGATAGGTGTGAGATAAGTGTGAAGGAAATGGGAGGTGGGAGATGTGAGAAAGAAGAAGGTATGAGATGAGATGTTAGAGAGAGGTATGAAACAGATGTGTGAGAGGGAGAAGTGAGTTGTGAGAGAGGTTTGAGGTATGAAAGAGGTGTGGGGTGTGAGAGAGAAAGTGATGCTATTGATCTATGTTTTCCTTTTTGGACTTATCTTTTCTAGTTCTTTTAGGTTGGAAAATGAAAATCATGTTTGTTGTTGAACAAGAATGCCACTATTTATTTTATAAAACTATTTTATAATAAAGTTATTATTTTAATCTTTGAAATTTTTGTAGAGTTTCCTTGTAAATCTACCAATTCCTATTGATTCTTTATGGGAACTTATCAATTTCTCTTTTGTGAAATTGGTTCATTTGGTATAATTGTTTCCTACTTAATTTAGATTCTTTGTATTTACCAATTAAGTCATAGATCTAGTCCTTATTTCTTTCCATTCTTCTTATAAAATAGATTTTTTTTCTTTTTCTTTGCAAATGTGTGTAAGAATCTCTGATGGTTTTTCATATTTTCCCCACTTTTTTCATCTCCTATTTATTTTTGGTTGTGGGAATTGGGTTTTTTCTCTTCTTTTTATTAAATTTACTAATAGTTTAAAAAGTTGGGGATTGAAAAAATAACTTTGTTCATTTAAAAATTTGATTATTCTTTATTTCTTCAATATATTTATCCTTTCATTTTAATGTCCTTCTTTGAGCTTCTTTTTATAGACATCTTCCTTTTTTGGACATCTTGAATTGGACATGCTGGAGATACCTCAGGCTAACATGGTCAAAAAAAAATTCATTATCTTTCCCCCAAACCCCTTCCCTTTTTAAAAAAAAAATTCTATTACTTTTAAGGACATCACCAACCTCTCAGTCACCCAGGAAGGAAACTTCAATGTCATTCTTGACTCATTCACACTGACACTATTCAATATGTTCCCAAGCCTTGTCATGGCTACTTTCACATCTATGTCCTTTCTCTTAAGCTATCACACTGATGTAGAGACTCATGACCTCATACCTGGTCTTTTGCAATAGCCTTTGGTTTGTTTCTCTCCCTCAAGTATCTTCCTTATCCCAAACCATTTTCCACTCAAATGACTAAGTGATTTTCCTAAAGTGCAAATCTATGTCTCCCTTCTGCCGCCACCACCATCCCACACTTAAGTCGCCTCTAATAACTTTTTCTCCATTTAAAAAATTTCTTTAACAGTAAACTTAATTCATTTTCCTCTTGCTAAATTAGTTATTCAAGAATTTATATTTTCCTCTGAGTACTTCCTTGGCTACATTCCATTAATTTTTATGTATTATTTACATTGTCATCTTTTATATAATTATTTTATAATTTGTTCAGTAAGTTTAATATTAAACAAGGCATTTAAATTTTTCTATATTCATCTGCATCTTTACATCTTATTTTATTATCTGTTGATTTTATTGCATTTTATTCTATAAATGTAGTGTTAGCATTTTCTGCCTTTAAATATTTGCCAATAATTTCTCTGTATCTTACTATATGACATTTCTTTCATATTTCATGCGCATTTGAAAAAGAAAACATTTTGGATTTTTAAAATTTTTTCTGATAAATTCTTTCATCTGTATATAAAACTCAATTATTTTGGTAGCTTCTTTCTCATCTTTCTGTTTGATTTACATTTTCCTTTAGTGTAGTTCTAGAAATTCATCACTATTATTAATTTTAAAAATCTAAGTTTGTAAGTTGGTAATTTTTTCTTTTATAAATCTGATTTCCTTGTCATTAAGTGAATAGATTGTTAATGCTAATATTCTCGTTGTTAATAGCACCTTTAAGCAGGATATATTTTTGAGTTTTGGCCTTGATATTTTCCAATATGAACTTACCTTTATCAGGTACTATAACAGAAGTTCCAGATTTTCTGGTGTTAGTCAAAGCATGCTAAGCCTTAGTCTATCCTATGATCATACATGTATCTACTTTTTTTGCCATCAGTTTGTATGAGTGGGCAACATACTTCTTGGTTGTGTTTTTAAATTGACTGAAAAAGATATTATACCCTGAACAATTAGCAGGTGAAAATACCTGGTTTACCAGGTGTGAACAAGACTTGGCTACTTCCCTACATAGGAGAAGTCTGTTCAGATAGCTAAAGGACTTGTCCACACCTTTTGGTGACAGTGTAAAACCAATGAGCTAGTGAGGAACAGAAATTTCAGTATCTGGAAGAGGAGAGTGTAGAAGCCATCCTGGAGAAGAGATTGCTTGGAATGGGAGGAAATGTCAGCTTAGGATTTTTTCTCCCTTCTGCTGCCATCCTCCTTCACCAAAGGAGGGTTGGGAGCCTTTTGGATTTCCTGTTAGGGTTGTAATATTTTTCTCTGAACAACAGAAGCTGAGAGGACTAACTCTATTAGGAGACAAAGTCAGATTGCATGAGATGAAAAAAGCAGATTCAAAGCTCAACAAACAGCCCAGAGAAAAGCTGAAGCTCTCTAAGCTGGACCCAATAAGTACTCCCACAAAAGGAAGAGCAAACTTCAGTAACAAGGAGCTGAAAGTCACCCTATTGCTGCATCCTTGTACTCTCTAAGTTTGAGCCCATTTTCCCTGGACTCCGTGCACTGGTGAGAAAGGTTATCAAAGATTTTGGAGATATGTCTGTCTTTCTGTCTCTGTCTCTCTCTGCCTGCCTGTCTGTCTGTCTGTATCTCCCTCTCTCTTCTTCTCTGTCTCTATCTGTTCTGTCTCTCTCTCTTTCTCTCTGTCTATATGTCTATATGTCTTTGTCTGTCTGTCTATCTCCCTCTCTCTCTTCCTCTCTGTCTCTGTTTCTGTCTCTCTCTCTGTTTCTGTCTCTCTCTGTTTCTGTCTCTCTCTTTGTATGTCTATCTATGTCTTTGTCTGTCTGTCTGTATCTCCCTCTTTCTCTGTTTCTGTCTCTCTCTCTTTGTATGTCTATCTATGTCTTTGTCCGTCTGTCTGTATCTCCCTCTCTCTGTTTCTTTCTTTCTCTCTCTCTCTCTGTATATCTATCTATATCTTTGTCTGTCCATCTGTCTATTGTCTGCCTCTCTCTTCTTTCTCTCTCTCTCTCTCTCTCTCTCTCTCTCACACACACACACACACACACACACACACACAGCTTATTATGTCTGATAAACACCTCTAAGTTTCATGAAAATTTCCTTCTTTTGCTATACCCATCACACCATCCGGGCTTGTATGTGGGCATTTCATTCTGCAAGTTCCACTGACCCCTTTCCCCTGATTCACATCCTCCATTTTATCTTTCTTTAGACAAAAGTGTTTATTATATTCCAAGAACTGTGCTAACAGCTACAAATACAAAGAAAAACAGTCTTCACTCTGAGAATTCTTTCATTCTAATACTGAAACTACATAAGCATAGGTTGGTACATATAAGTTAAATACAGAATAAAAAATCAGTCTTAGAGGAGAAAGCAATAGCAGCTAGAGAGGCCTGGAAAGGCATCCTACATGATGTAACACTTTAACTGAGGCTTAAAAGAAGCCAGTCTTAAAGGAAACACTAAAAATTATAGCACTGCAATTCCTTAGAATGGCAAAAATATTGATTTAAACTGATGAGCTAGCATTATATGTAATGGAAAAACATTAGAGCCATTCCCACAGGGGCATAAAGTTGGACTTTTCACTTTCACCCTTATCACCTGAAGTAGCTTTTTTGTTTTAATACTATAGGAATAAGACAAGAGAAAAAAATTAAGGGAATAATAATTGGTAAAGAAAAAAGGTTAACATATCTCTATTTTCAGATGACATGATAATATATTTAGTAAATCCAAGAGACTTAACAAAAGCAAAAAATAAAAGTCTAGATAAATGGTTTTTATCAAGATATCAAATATACAATAAACCCACAAAAATCAATAGCAGCTCTATGTATTATCAACAGTAATGAAGAGAAATTAATAGGAAAAGAATAGCATTTTTGTGATTATGAACAAATGTATTAAAATATCAAGTACTAATCTAGCAAGAGACATGCAATGCATATATAAAGGCAATTATAAAACATTTTAACTACCATAAAATAAAAATTAAATAGAAAGCTATCAAATGTACATGACTATATTGAGTAAATCTGGTAAAAATGATAATATCCCTCAATTAATTTGGGGATTTTTGAAAATAGCAGAGATACTATGATATTTGAAGGAGAGATATTCTAATTTTCAAAAAAAAACCGAGTAAAAAGAGAAACTTAAAACTCTAGGTCAATGACCTTGTCTTCAATTTCTGGGACAATTCTAGATACATTTCTTTAAAGAGATAGTTATCAAATACCTAGAAAGGGAAACATGGCTTCACTTAAAAAATGTTATGTTATATTACCCTCATTTCCTTTTTTTTATCAGGTTATTAAATTAAGAATTAAGAAGATGTTGTGGATATAGTTTGCCTAGATTTTAGCAAGGTTCTGATAAAAAAAAATTCATAATTTGGAGAAGATAGAGAGATATAAAATAGAAGATAAAACAACCAATTGCATACAAAGCTTATGAATAGTTGCACTCAAAAAATATCTCTGAATGGTTCCATGTCAACATGGCATAGGCTTGCAAGTCATCGGTGAGGTACCTGAGGGATCTGTTCCTGGACCCATCTTTAAAGCAGGGCTTTATATTGGTGACTTGTATAAAGATATAGATGATGTGTTCATCAGATTTTGTGAGTTTTTTTTTTAATTGGTGACACAAGCTGGGAGGAATAACTAACAGAATGGATGATAGATTCAGGATCCAAAGCTATTGTCAGTGATTAGGATGTTGGGTGAATCTAATAAAATGAAATTCGGTAGTGATAAATGTAAAGTCTCTCTCTCAGGGACAGAAATAAATTGACTTCATAGGTAAGAGGCATAGAAGGTATGGATCAAAAGCAGTTGTTTTGAAGAAAACGAACTAGAGATTCTAGTGGACTACAATTTCAATATGAAAGAGCAATGGCAACTAAAAAAAAGCTAATGTGATAATGGTCTGCGGTAGGAGAGGCAGACCTTCTAGGATTGGTGGTATCTTGTCCAATTTTACTTTGTCTTTGTCAGATGTAATCTGAAGAATGGTGTTTGAATCTGAATGCCACAAGATGCAAAGAGATAAATTTGGGTTTCATGTCAGGGGGAAAAAATACCAACCAAAACATCCTAATAATTAGGGAACTAAGAACACTATAGAGAGCTAAACTTATATTCAAGAAGACCTGCCTCAGGTACTCACTAGCTATTTTTCTGTGGGTAAGTCACTTCTCAGCCTCAGTTTTCTTTTATGTTAAGTGAGATTGGCAACATCTCCCTCACAGAGTTGTGAGAATATTATAAATGAGATAATATATGCAAAGTGTTTTGCATTTCTAAAAGCATTATATAAATGTTATCTATCAATAACAAGAACTGTCTAAAAGTAAAATGTCCTATCTTGAGAAATGAGTTCTTCTTGCTTGGAATACTTCAAGCGGATTGGCAACAATCCCTCCATGGTTGTTTGTAATGGGGCTTCCTTTTTTGAATGAGTTAGATTAGATTGCTAAGGTCCCTTCTAATTCTCAAATTCTATGATTTAATGTTTATATTAATCTACAGATTAATATCCTACAAATGTAGAATTCATACAAATATGTAAAAAAAATTGCAATTTATGTGAAGGGAAAAATAGAAAAGAATTTCAAAGGGAATTATGTTTCCTCTGATCCCTCTAAAAAGGAGAAGAGGGACTACCATTGCTAGATCTCAAATTACATTATAAAAAGAAAACTATTTGCTATTGGATCTTTTTAGAATAGAAAAATTGATCAATAGAATGAAATACATAATTCATAGTTATAATTCAAGACAAACAAAAGACGTATTTAAATTCAAAATTATGAAACATTGAGGGAAGGAATCATTATTCAGAAAAAAAAGAAAAAAACTGTCAAGAAAAATTGGATAGCATTATGCAGAAAAATGGAATTATAGCCACATCCATCTCACACCAGATACTACAATAGATTACAAGTGGATCAACAATCTAATTTTTTTAATTGCAAAAAGTGAAAGAAAATGGCATGACATATTTATCGTAATTGTGAAGGGATGAAAATTTCTTGTCTATTGAATGCTTCAATAAAATGTTTCTGGCATTTAAATCTAGCTCTAGCCTATCTTTTCTAGAGGGAGGCAGGTGGTACCAAAGGATAGAATGCTGGGCCTACAATGAGCTGTCTGAATCCTTTAGATTCCCTAATTATAAAATGGGGATGGTAATAATAATAGCACCTACCTCCCACAGTTATTGTGAAGATCAAACAAGGTATTTGTGAAGGTTTTTACAAACCTTAAAGTCCTATATGAATGCTTGCTATTCTCTGTCCAGGTTTAACTCACTTTATTCTTCTATAACCCAGTCAAAAAGACCTCAACTTGCTGTTTCCTATCCCATTTACTGCCTCCATTCTTTTACACATTGGTCCTCCAGACCAGAATTACACCCCTTCTTTATCTTAACTATTAGTATTCCTAGTATCTTTCAAGGCTCACATCAATTGTCATTGTGTGCTCTCTCCTTCCTAAAATCTACCAATGTTTATTAAATACCTTCTATGTGCCAGATACTGTGCTAAATCTTGGTGATAGAAAAAGAGACAAAAGACTTTGTCTCTGAGGAGCTTACTATCTCCTTGCAAACAAGGAGACAACTTGCAAACAAATATAAAAAGCAAACTACATATAAGGTAAAAAGGAAATAATTAAATGAGAAAGATAATTGAATTAAAAGGGGTATACCTTCCTGTAGAAGGTATTCTTTATACCCCTCTTTTTTCAATTTTCTATGTGTATATAATTGTGTGTTAGCCCCTCAGTAGCATATCTTTGAGGGACTATCTAATTTTCATTCTTGTAACCCCAAATCTTACCTAGTGTTTTGTGAAGAGTAAATATTTAAATGTTTGATGAATTGAATTGAACTATAAAACATGATTTATGAAACTATGAAATATGGTTTGAACAAAGAATATGAATCATAGGAAACAAAAAGAGATAGACCTGATTTTATGAAAATCAAAGTTTTTGTACAACAAATATAATGCATATGAAACAAAAGAAATTTTTTTAAATATTTGCTATAATATATCTGATAAAAATATAACAGTCTAAACAAAAATTAAATTAATACAAATTTCTAATAAGTTTAATGCCTTAATAAATAGTCAAAGGATATGAAGAAACAGTTATTGAAAGAAACAGGCATACATTGACAAAAATAGCCTAAAAAACCAATTCAAGTTTCAGAGAGAACTTTTCAGAGAAATACAAATAAAAACTCATTTTTGATACCACCTAATTGGTGGTTAAATTGTCAAAGAATGAATGAAGCATTTATTAAATGCTTACTGCGGATGAAGCACTGTGCTAAACTCTAGGGTTACTAGGAGAAAAGACAATCTCTGTTGTCAAGGAATTCATATTCAAATAAGGAAGATAACTCATGTGGAAGAGAACTAGAAATTATGAAGTCCAATTTTGATGGGTTCGTGAGACACAGGCAAATTATTAGACTGCTGGTGGATTTCTGAATCAAAATAATCTTCTAAGGTAAACTATCAATATATGATAAGAGTTACAACAATAAGAGTTTCATAATCTTAGACCCTGTGATCCTACAAAGAGTATTATTGTACTATTTACAGAGAGTACTGAAAACAGGAGGAAAATTTTTGCAAAAAGATTTGTAGCAGTTGTATTTATAATACCAAAGACTGAGCAGGGGTAGAAGGGTACAGAATGAATCCAACCCTTAAGTCAGCAATTTGGGAGTGGCTTGGTGTATAAACAAATTGTAGTATGTAAGTCTAATGGAATATTATATTACCATAAGTAAAAAAAATATGAAAATATATGGAAGGAAAATGGAAATATGGTAAGATTCAAGAAGTGATGGCTATGAAAGCAAAACAATTAAGAAAGAAGGATGATAACAATATTTACACTGACTACCTACAATTTTATAAGAAGTAACAAAAACAATAATCTGGAAGGAAAAAATCTATGGTAGAAAAAAATATTAGGAGACATGAAAGTGCAGCATTATCTTGGCACTGCCAAAAACATGAAGATGCTGGAAAAGAATATCTTGTGCATGAGTAAAAATAAGTCCAGTATTCTTTTCCTATGGGAGTCTGTCCTGCTCAGGTGACCAGTGGAACTAGATATTTACTGGCAAGCTAGCTTTTCCCATTGTAAGGGGAATCGAAGAAACTTTCATTTTCTCAGTTCCTTCTTTTCAGAGGCTACTAGAACTTATGCTTTTTTGCACTTGGGTGTGGAAAAATCTCTAGCTTATATGTTTGTGTGTGTGTGTGTGAGAGAGAGAGAGAGAGAGAGAGAGAGAGAGAGAGAGAGAGAGAGAGACAGAGACAGAGACAGAGAGATAGAAAGACAGAGGAAGAGAGAGTAGAAGAAGGAGGGAGGGAGAGAGAGAGACAGAGAGATAGAAAGATAGAGGGAGAGAGAGAAGAAGAAGGAGGGAGGGAGGGAGGGAGAGAGGGAGAGAGGGAGGGAGGGAGAGAGGGAGAGGGAGGGAGAGGGAGAGAAGGGAGAGAGGAGGGAGGGAAAGAGGGAGGGAGGGAGAGAGGGAGGGAGGGAGAGAGGGAGAGAGGGAGAGAGAGACACACACAGAGACAGACAGACACAGAGAGAGACACACACAGACAGATACAGAGAGTCAGAGAGAGACACACACAGACAGAAAAAGAGACAGTGACAGACAGAGACATGCAGAGACAGAGACAGACAAAAACAGAGAGATAGAGACAGAAAGAGAGAGACACAGAGAGACAGGGAGACAGAGATAGAGAAAGAGACAGAGAAACAGAGACAGAGACAAAGAGAGAGACAAAGACAGAGACATACAGAAACAGAGACAGACACAAAAACAAAGAGATAGAGACAAAAAGAAAGAGGAAGAGAGACATACACACAGAGGGAGGGAGAGGACTCAAACTGGTATTTGTGACAACAATCTGTCTTAAGGACTCAGAACTGGGACAAAAAGATTAACTTTGATAAGGAAAAGGAAGCTTGAAGGAGGGGAAGAAGAGATGAGAGAAAGAGATTCTGACGTTTTGATATCTGTGATAATTTAGCTGGGGGATCATCACTTTAAAAAAGAAAGAGAAAGAATTATAGATTTATTTTTAATTTCTCAGGGCAGAGTGAAAACACTTATGTTGGGATCCCTTTTGGCAATGAATGAATGAGGAATTGTTACAAGTTGGATTGCTAAGGAAAGATTTTTTTTTTTAATCTTGACATGATGTGAGAAGAAAGTCCTTCCCAGAAAGGAGGAGCTGAGGAAGTAACTGAGAAAGAGTAATCAGGCCAATAGAAAGTTAGGGTAGAATAAAAGTGACTGGCAACCAATGCTCACCAGAACAGCACCACACTGCTATAGAATCAAAAGGAATGTTTTATATTATGACTTTGAAAAAATATATATTTTGGAGATAATATGTTTGAATAATTTTTCTTTATATGTTTTCTTTGAACATTTGCTTTTGACAATGACTACTAAGTTTGGAATAAACGTGTAATTCAAGGTTTTACAAAGATGAATGCTGAAAACTATCTTGGTATATATTTTGAAAAATAAAAAGCTATTATTATAGAAAAGATCACTTTGTTACCAAAGAAAAGAAAGAAGTATGTAATTAAAAGAAAGAAAAGCAAATTTTTGGAATATATTTAGAAGTATCCCAAATACTTATCAGCTGCTAATAAGTTTTAAACAAAAGGTGGAAACCTATAAAACCAACTTTGTTGTCAACAACCTCCTTTCTCAGCCCTTCAACCCATGTCTTTCTCAAGGCCCTCATCTGAAATATAGATTCTTTATTTTCTTAGCACGAAAAGTCATTTGACATCTCTAGGCTTTAGTTGCCATCTGGAAAATGGGTATCGGATCAGCAGTCAATTGAACTCTTGGTATTAAACTTATGACTTCCATGGCTAAAGAGAACTGGGGAAAGATTTGAGGAAGCACCAGATTAAATGGATAATTCTGTGATATTGAAAGGTGATGATCTCTATTCAGAGCCCTGAAATACAGCCACAGATTCATTATAATCAAGATTTTGATTTCATGGCCCCTGTACAGGGCTGGCATGCAAATTTGCTAAGCAGTCCATATGTTTGGGGGCAACTACATGGCACAGAGCTAGTCCTAGTCAGGAAGGCTAATCCTCTCAACTTCGAATCAGACCTGAGATCCTAACTAGCTATAGGACCTTGAACAAGTCACTTAACCCAGTCTGCCTTAGTTTTCTCATCTGTAAAATGAGCTGGAGAAATAAATGTCAAACCACTCCAATATCTTTTCCAAGAAAACACTAAATGGGGTCACAGAGACTTTGGATACAATTGAAAGTGACTGAAATAAAAGGTTTTTGCATTTACTGAACAGCTGAGACACAAACCCTCAGTAATTAGAAGATCCCTGGGTCTCATCCAAGAGTATATTCTGATGAGGATCTCAAAGCACTCTCAGAAAAGTCCATTTCATCCTCCAATGCTCTGGTTCCTCTCCAAAGGGAGCTCCTTTTGCTATCAGATCAAGACAAGTTAAGTTAAAGTTGTACCTTAGAATATCAGAGCTGGAAGGACACTTAGGGGTTCAATAAGATGGGAAAAACTGAGGACTAAAGAGGGAAAATGACCTCCCAAAGTTACCGAATCCATGGAGGAACCATGGATGTAGCCTAAGATAGATTAGGACATAACAAATCTTCTGACCACTTTTGGGGCTCTTTATCTGATCCATGACTGCCCCTGCCTCTCCTATCCAAGTTGTTTCTGGCCTAAACTAAGATGCATCCTATACCCTGAACTCTGAAGCCCCCAGGGATATGGTGAGCAGTGGATGAAATAAATAAATATTTTATATGGCTCCAGGTAGACATGGCTCCATCAACAAAGGTAAACAGATGGTGGTGGGTGAAAGAGCTGGAATTACAATAGTCCTTGCATTCTAAGATTTGGCACTCTATTAAGGAAAAATAGGACATATCCAGATAACTAAATCAAGTATGCACAAAATAATTTAAAACAATTTCAAGAATTTAAGGTCATGAGTAACTGCGGTTGGCAATAAGGAACAATTGATGATTTGAGTAGAAGAATGAAAGTCAGATTTGCATTTTAGGAGTAGCAATTTGTCATTTGGGGGAGAATAAAGTAAAGAAGAAAGAAACTGAAAACAGAGAACATAATTTGGGAACTTTTGCAAAAGTGTAAGAAAGAGATAACAATGGTCTGACCTCCAGCACCAGTTGGATAGTGCAATGATAGAATCTTGGACTGCAATTAGGAACATCTGAGTCTGAATCCTGCTGTAGACTTACTAGCTGGGTGACTCAGAGTCTCTCAACCTCAATTTCCTTATCAGTAAAATGGAAATGATAATAGCACCTATCTCATAGATTGCCATAAAGATTTAAGAAGATAGCTTATGTAAGGCACTTTGTAAATTATTATCATCATCACCATTATTATGAGAATGATGTCTATGTATGAGAATAGCTCAGAGCAATAGTTGGAAGTCATATGAAAGAAAGTTCAGGCTTGATGTCAGAAATAATTTTCCTAATTATGAGATCTATCCAAAATTAAAATGGATTATCTCAAGAGATTCTGGGTTCCCCTTGGAGGTTTTTCTGTGAAATATAAGGGAGTTCACTTGGGGATGCTTCTCATTCAGGCACAGATAGGACCTAATGAAGTCCTTTCTAAGGTCCTTTCAAACACTGAGATTCTTTGATTTACCAGTTGGTACCACAGAATTACAAAAAAAAAAAAAAAAAAGAAGAAGAAGAGACATAACTCTGGGCTTTCATGCCCTTCAGGAAGTAGAATAGTGTCATTTTCTTGCTACACACTCCAGAAATGTTTCTCACTGATTCTAATGATTTGTTGTGCATGATTTTGAACAGATTGTTCCTGGGGCAGAGCACCAACTTGGATCGTTTCTAGAAACAGAGACTGGTTTGAAGAAGGGGAAGAAAAAAATGATTTTGTTCAGAAATCTGGTGACTAACTAGTTGTTTCCAAAATAATTTTGAGAATTGATTAAACTCAATCTGCTCCTATTCTAGATAGTTTTGTGTATACTGCTGTGGTGTAAGACACAGTGTATAGCATAGTACAATCAGTCATGATTTTTCCCTTTGCCTCATCCTCCTACATATACAAATCAACTGCCAAGTCTCATTCTATCTCTTAAACCTATCCACTCTCTTTTTCTCTGTTTACTATAACCAGCATCGCAGTTCAGGACCTCATCACTGCTTACCAGGATTATCATAATAGCTTTCTTATTAATTTGTTTCCCTGTTTCCTGTCTATCTTTTCTCCATTATGCCCTTCACATAGCCAAAAAAGTCCCTTTTATTGATACAAGTTTAAACCAGTTTCAAAAATGAGGAGGAAATTATCCTACTCACCGTCCAAAGACATTTTCACAAGCTTTCCAGAGAAGGAATAGCTAGGAAAATAAAATAATCTATCAACAAATATTTAGTATGTGCCAGATACTATACTAGAAGTTGGGACTATAGAGACAAATATGAAACAATCTCTGTCCTCAAGGAACTGACAATATATGATCTCTCTCCTGCTCACCTTGAACTTGTTGCCATTTGCATGATAAACTTGTATTAGTTCTTCCATAGCTCAAAGTCAACAAAGACCAGGGTTGAATTCCTGTCCCCAAGATATAATAGTTATGTGGTCAAGGAAAGTCACAGCCTTTCCAAAATTCAATTCTTGGTAAAATGAATATGATAAAACTACCTAGAATGCCTACCTTCCAAGGTAGTTTCAAGGATCAAATTTGATTATTCACCGTGCAGTGCTTTGTAAGCCTTATAGGGCCATATAAATGTCTAGGTATTTTTTCTTCTTTTAAAGGAGGCTGTTTATTATAGTCTTTCCTTGGCTTATCTTTTATTAACAAATCTATCCTTAATTAGCTGGGACCCTAAAGACCCAACAAACAACAGCCAGTCATCATCTTGCAGCTAGCACTTCAGCAGGTGCAGGTAGGTCCTGTCCCCCAAAAAAGGAAGAATTCTGGACCATCATCTGCTGTGTGGTCAAGTTCTCCTCCTCCTTGCCATCCATCTCTTCTGAGACCTGTGAGATTCCACTCACAAAGGTGCATGGGAAAGGGCAACAGAGCAAAGATTCTAATGAATAATATTAAGCCAGCAATGTCATTGTAAAGTCATGAATTAGGGATGTAATAAAAGGTGGAGAAAGCAAAGTATCAAGGAGGACGCATCCGACCCATCAGTTATCTTTATATTCCTCCCACCTTCCACCTCTCCTGGTCCCCTTCATCTCCATGAGAGATTTATGAAACCCTCCAGTACAACTGGCCACACAAAATTTCCACACCCTGTTCTAGAGCCTTTGTCTCTAAATCTTTACCTAAAGTTACCATTTTCTTTTCCTTACATTCATTGGTTTAAGGAAGCTGAAAATTTTCTGATTTATTTATTTTTCAGTGGGTCCTCATGACATTCTTGCAGAGTAGGAATGATTCCCATTTCCCAAATGAAAATATCAGGGCCCACATTAGGGAAGCAGTTCACCTTAATTCACACAGCAAATGTTCCTAACAGGCTTCAGTTTGGACCCTGTCTACTATAAACAGTGACATCTAGAAAGAATATTCATATACTTCACAATTTTGTCATGGGAGCTACTGGCATCACCCATGCCAGAAAGGAAAAGTTGGCAGAGATCTGGTCTTGTGCGAGAATAGCAAGGAGGACAACTTAGATGGAAATGAGGTAAATGTAAGCTAGAATCAAGCTGTAAGTGACCTTCAATGTCAAACAGAAGAACTTGTATTTTATCCTGGGGAAAATAGAAAGATATTGAACTTTGTAAGTTGAGTGATCCACTCACAGCTGGGTTTAGCATGTGTGGCAGCTGATAGTTTATAGAAAGGACTTGATACAGGGAAGCCATTGCAATAGTTCAAGTGAGAAGAATAAGAATATGAACTTGAAGGGCAGCTATGTGAAACAAGAGAAGAACATGGATGGGAGAATTGTTTTGGGGATAGAAATAATGACCTACCAGCTAACCGGATATGGGGATGTGAGGGAGAATGAGGAATCAAGGTGGGACTCCTTAAAAGTAGCTAGGTAATTTCTCTTGCCATCTCCTCATCTATCTTAAGTTTTACCTCCTCTTTGACCACTTTGTTCTATCCATCCCAAACCAAAAAAAAGTCCAAAAAAAGTTGGGACTTTCTGCTGTTGTCTTCATCAGACCATCTACTTCAAACAAGGTTCTTCTCTCTTCTGTGGCACTGCTCTGGTCCCCAATACATTGTCCCTCTCATTTACTGTTGGCCTACTATTCTGCTTTTTAGCACTTATGAGAGGCAATTTGAAAGGGAAAAGGACCTATTTGTACATAAACATTTATAGCAGTTTTTGTGTGTGTGTGGCTAAGAATTGGAAATTTAGGAGATGCCCACCAATTGAGGAATAGCTAAACAAGTCCTGGTATATGATTGTAATGGAATATTATTGTACTGTGAGAAATGACAAGCAAGATGATTTCAGAAAAACCTGAAAACATAAAGCATAAACGATCCTCATTTTGCCGATGAGGTAGCCAAACTCCATACAAATGAAATAACTTTTTCACAGCCAACAGTGGTGGAATCAATGAGAGAATTAAAATCTCTGGATTCCCAGATCCTCTTAGTCTCTTACACTTGCCAGAGGGAACTATACACTGCATCTTGACCATTTCATGTTCCCACCTTTCCCAATTAGAGTGATAGCAAATAAGCAAATAAGCTTACTAGCAGATTTACAAAACCATGTGACTGAAACATAAAAATGATGTCTTACATTGTCATTTGACTGATGAGGAAACTGAGGGCCAGCAAGGAGAAATGACTTGTCCACATTCTTTCAAGTAGTAAATAAAAGAGCCAGAACTGAAACTTAGGTTCTTTGACTCCAAATTCTGACCTGTTGTTACTGGGAGATTCCATTTTCCTGAGGTTTAGGTTTTCAATCTAGTTTGGCATTTTGCTGAAATCTGAATTTTTCACACATCTGCTTTGGAACCTTCCTGGAGTTCTCTTTGCTCATGTAATAAAGGGGTCAGATTAGATGATTAATCAATTAACATGCACTTGAGTGTCGATGGTATGAGAGTGAATGTTGGACTTAACAAGATTAGAATTCAAATTTTGTCTCAGATAACCCTTAAGCTGAGTGCCTCTGGTCAAGTTACTTAGTCTTTCAGCCTTCATTTCCTTATTTGTATGATGAGAAAGATACCTCACAATAGGATACAAAGCATAACTAAAATAATCTAAATAATATCCATAAAGAACTTTATGAACCTTAAAAGATCATATAAATGGTGACCATTATTATCATATGTCAAGTGTTATACTTGATGCTGCTATACAGCACCTGGGTATAAAGTCAAAAATAAACAAATGAACAAACAAAAGAATAACCCCCCCCCAAAAAAAAAAAAGCCACAATCCCAAGGAAATAGTATCTGCACTCAAGGAGTTTATATTTTAAAGAGAAAATCAAGATACCAGCATATACAAAAATATATAACTTCCAGGGTCCTTTCAGTTTAGATTTGGGGAAGGTACTAGGCATCCAAATTGGTATCAAATACTTATTTATCTACATTCTCCAGCGTTGACAGGAGGAGATAATGGAGTTTGCCAAACTTGTGGACTTTCATTTTCAGTTTTTAGAAAACTAATGTTTTCTTCTTCTGAGTGTTCATTGGGAGAGTGTATTTAAGCTAACTCAGACATTACAAAATCTGAGTTTTCCCTTTTCCACTGTCTATTTTTAGGATGCTTCTTGCATTCCCCAAACCCCATTAGAATAATGTTTTCATTTTAATCATGCTCTCTGGGCAGACCAAATTTAAGCATAATAAAAACAAAAAATATTATGCAAAATGAAGCATTATAGGAAACTCGGGCCTAATGTGAGCTGCATTTTCAATAATAGCCCGGTGACAGGAGCAGCCTTCAGGCTGGCAAGACATCTGAAGGAGGATGCATTCTTGCCCTGCTGTTTTCCCTCAGTCTAAGGAATCCCATTAGCACTTGAAAAATATTCAGTTCATTGGAAGGAACTTCAGAATCAATGAGATCACAGATCACTTTGAGCATAAATAAGATAAGAGTATTCCAGAAGAAATTATCTACATGGAGAAGGGCTTAAGCCCATGTCATAGGAAAACTAATTAAAAGAACTCTAATATTTAGCTTCTAGAAAAAGAAACCAGAGAGGAGAAATGTATTAGAAAATTATAGCTACCCATAAGGACCTGGAGGATTACACCTTGGAAAAGGGATTAAATTTGTTCTGCATGACCCAAAAGAGGAAAAGTTAGATCAAAGTTTCAGCAAGACAAATTTAGGTGTGATATAAGACAAAACTTCATTAAATTAAGATTGTCTAAAAGTAGACAGAATAAACTGCTCTAATTCCCGCTGAGCAGGGTTTCCTTTCAGTCAATGTCTTGAGGAAAAGTCTGGTCACTTAAATAGTTAGAGAGTCTTTAGGTTTGACTAGTTTCTCACTAAGAACCTTTTAAACTTTGAGTCTCATGAATCTATAAAACAAAGCTGAGAAGATTACTGGAGTAGTAATTAAATCTTTTATCATTTTGGAATGGTTCATGTTTATTACTTCCTTCATTCTTTTTAATACGCAATCCTTTCAATAAGAAGATAATATTCCGGAATCAATGTAAGTAGGACATTCAACAAAAAGGACAAATAATAGTTCTATAACATTGCAGTTTAAAGAGGGATGAAGAGAAAAGGTAAGGTAACTATAAAAAGAAGAAAAATAAGACAAAGTGAAAAGGAGGAGAAAAACAATGCAAGAAAATGAAAAAGAAAGAAGCAAAAGAGAAAAAGACTTCAAGTAGGGAGGTTCTGAAGGGCTATGTGTTAACCCATTTTGTGGTTATTGTCCAGTCATTGCAATTGTGTCCGATTCTTTTGTGATTCCATTACGGGTTCTCTCAAAAAAGATATTACAACGGTTTATCACTTTTCCCCTCCAGCTCATTTTCATGAATGGAGAAACTGAGGCAAACAGGATTAAATGAGTTGCCCAGGGTCATATAGCTAATGAGTGTCTGGGACCAGATTTGAACTGAGGAAGATGAATCTGACTCCAGGCCCAAGACTTATTTACTGTACCACCTATCCTTTCTTAACTCAATACAAGTAACTCTTTTTTTTTTCTGTACAATGTCATCCTTCCTGATTAGCAGAGTAAATGATCAATTTTCATCATTATCCTTTGGAATTCCAATGGGCTAACTAGCACTATAGAATAATTCTTTATGCACTGGAATATATAGATCTTAATTTTACCAAAGTCTGTTTTTTTGGGGGAAAAGGGTTATTTGAAGAAGAAAAGATTTTGAGCTTCTTTCTTGTGCTTCTCTATAGAACAAAATGCTTGTATTTTTTTATGATTGTTAGATCCCAAATAAAAAGATATGACATAAAAAGGAAAAAAAAAGAAAAAAAATTAGCTAAGTAACAGGGTTCTGGAGCTCTTCTTCCCCCCTTCTTTCTGATACTTCTGGAGTTTGGTAGTGTCTGACCCAGCATGGAAGCTCTCAGTCTGAAAGAAGTCATAGTAATCCCAATGGTCTACATGAAAGAAAATCCCCCTGGTCTGTGTAGGGCTGGATGGCACTGTGACCCTGGATGCATAGGGAGAGGCAGAGGAGAAGAGCAAACCAGAAGCAGCAGGAGGCTCTATTAATTAGATTCTGTTAGCCTGATGAAACAAATTGGAGGCAAGAGACTCACATTAAGGATGAAAGAAGAGGAGCATTTTTCAGATATTATGCCTTTGAAGGAACTGCTAATAAGAACTCTATAGTGCAGGTAAGAATAAATACCACAAATGATGCTAATAAAATGATAGAGATATAACTGCTAGGCATAAATCCTTAATTAGATCAAAGACAATCACTAAAGTCCCATATACACCAAAATATCTATAGCAGCATTTTTTTTGTGGAAGCAAAGAACAGAAACCAAAGTATATGTTCATCATGTAAGGGATGATCAAATTGTGGAATGTGGATATAAAAAAAATGTTACTGTTTTATGAGAAGTGACAAAAATGAAGAATTCAAAGAAACCCAAGAAAATATGAATGGATCCAGAAATGAGTAAGCAGAACCAGGAAACAGTATACCCAATGATCACCTCAATGCAAATGGAAAGAATAAGAAAGAGAGGAAGGAGGGGAGAATCAAGAGAGAGTTGACAATAAGTTGAGAGTCAGGAGATAGAGACAAAAATAGAGGCAGAGAGAGACAGAGAGATAAACAGACTCAGAGACAAGAGACAGAAAGACACACAGAAACAGAGAGACAGAGAGACAGACACAGACACACAGAGAGAATGAGAATGCTGTATAATTTAACCAAGTTTGGCCCTGAGAAGAACTGAGAAAATTCATCTCCTTTCTTGGTAGAGCTAGGTTGCTAAAGGTATAGCATACTGTATATATTTACAATTGATGTGTGGTTTGGTTTGGCTGAACTTGTGTGTGTGTGTGTGTGTGTGTGTGTGTGTGTATGTGTACGTGTATACACACACATATATTTTTTCCTTTTTTACTCTCTATTATAAGGTATGATTCACTGGATAGGGAAAGGGCCATATTTGAAAATAAAAATGATTTTAAAATGTCAATAAAAATTAAATAAAAATGAATGCTAAATAGACATTGCAAATATACAATGCATAAATATACATTTAATAGGACTGGTGTGTTAATTGCTAAGGAAAGTAGTGAAATTCAGAGAAAGTATACTATAATGCAAAAAAGTGTCTTAATAGCAGCATGATGTGCATTTGTGAGTGTATGTGTGTGGTGTTTATCTTGGGTATTTGAAGAAAAAGGTATTTGAAGTACATAGATGATCTAGTTAGATTGGTTATCTCCTTAATATCTTTGGTCCTATTTGGATATTTGTGGAACAAATTTCAGATAATAATAGCAAGAATTGCAGATAATAATAGCAATAATAAAAAGCAAAAACAGCATCCTATAGATTAAAAACTTACAGATAGACTTTTTGAAGTTTGGAGGACTAACAGTAAAGACTGACAAGAGATACAGACTACCGAATGTATTGAATTTAATGTATATAATAACCCATACTGCTTTACTCTTGCTTGGAGTCTATGGAATGACTAAAATACACCACTGGAACCAAAAGGCCATCATGTGGGTAACACCCACTTGGAACAGCCAGTTGAGTCTGTTGGAATCTTTACAAACTGTTAAGCCATTGGAGTTGATTTGATCTTAGAAAGAGATATTTTAGGCCAGAATTTGAAACAAGGTACTAAGTGGAACTGATAGAAACAATGCTTGTGTTCACACCTTTAGAGAGCTCATAAGTATCTAAGTACTCAATGGAGTTCACAGGTTTGGGAGAATTCAGGATTTAGAATGAGATAACCGAATTCACACCTCCCTTAGGGCAAGAGAGCACTCTGGGAGATAACCCAGAATCCCTCTCCCTCCAGAAGGCAGAGATCACATATATAGAGGGAGCTCTTGGAGCTTGGGGAGTTACTTGGATTAGTTACTTGAAGAGTTATTTGAAAGACTTGTAAGCAGATTTGCTTACTACAAATATGGAGATTTGATGGCAATACACAATCAGAACACTGCTAATTAAAGAAATTTCACCTTATGGAAGCTTGGACCTAATGATCTTGGCATTTTTTTAAGAAAAACAGTAAAACTCCAGCATATCATTGCAAATTGCAAAAATTGAGCACTTATTTAATATCCTGGATGCAATCAAATGACCAGAATTATACACCAGAAGCTTGCATGCTTTCCTTCATAAATAGCTGAAGAATCCCTGTGCTACATACACAAAACAAAACAGCCTTGAGAAGTAAACAAACAAACCACACTGGAATTAGAGCATCATCATATTAAAACTTTTGTCCACAATTGTGCAGCCATAAGTTTTGTCCACAACTGTATAAATTTAAGAATAACATTTTTAAAATGTCACTATATTGAATTCTTTAAAATATATCCAATGAAAAGCTCCCAAAATATAGAGACTTAGCAAAAGAAAAGCACACAACCTAACACTTTTCTTCCTATTCAAAGAAATCATTTTCTCTGCCTCTATACATACCATTTCTACCTAAACACCAAATATAAAATGAGAATGAAAAAATTACCTAAAATTAAAACTTTGATTCACACTTGAGGGTTTGCAAAATACTTTGAGTACATTATTACACTTGATCTTGATAAAGTATGTGCTACTATCATCTCCATTTTACAAGTGAGGAAAATAAGATACCCAAAGGTTAAGAGACATGCTCAGTTAACTATTAAGTGTCTGATGTGAGGTATGAAAACAGTTCCTCCTGAATTATAACCTGACACTCTCTCTACTATACCATGCCCTCTTTCTTTATACATCTCCAAGTTAGAAAGGCTCAAGAAGGGTCTGACTACCCCATCCAAAGCTCCTAGTGAATCTTTTCAGCATTTTCCCAATGCATATTAAACTGCTCTTCCTAAGAAAGGGGGAGCAAGTATATTGCATATATTTTCCTCTGCTGGCTCCCTAGTGTTCTATGGCTTTACTTGGTACTTTCCCTGGTGGCATCGACTCTTTTTTTTTTTTTAAGGAAAAGCAAGTATCTGATAAGATGATCTAAATAGAGAGAGCCCCTGCTGCATTCTTGATGTAGTGATTGCGTTGGGATTCTAAGGGAATGTTCAAGAGTCCCAGAGCTGACAATGAGACTAAGACAAAGACAAGGTGAAAATAGTATATAACTTGGAGGTAAGAGACCTGGGTTCACAAGTTGGTGACCTGAGAATTTTCAGAGATTTCAAGATTTTGTTGCCCTCTTTTAGATCTTGGGATCAATGGACTGAAAGATGCCAAAAATATTTCTGAACATACATGAATCTCAAGCTCTTTTTGACATGATTTCTGAGCTGAGCAGAGCCCATGGAAGTCTTGTCCTTAGTTGAAATAATGTAAAATGTGAAAAGACAGGTGGAAAAAGAAAGTAATGGTAATTCTGTGGGAGGAAGCAGACTGTATCTTTGTTGAAAACATTTTGGAAGATTATCCCTTCCAAGAATATGAAATTCTATGCACCAAGGGAACTAATGTCAGTTTCTCATCAGCGACCTGATGTGAAACAGGCCTGCCTTTCTGATGGCAAAACTCTATTCCTTTTATTTAGAGAATAGGAATAGCATAATAGAGTATGAGAAATAGAATCTGTCAGCAGTCCATTCAAATTCCATTTCCTACGCTTATTAGTAGTATGTAACTCTAAGTATATCACTTAACCTCTCCGAGTTTTTGGTCCCTAATTTGTAAAAGAGAGATAATAATACTGTTGTACCCAATTCACAAGATTTTGTGGGGACTCAAATGAGAGAATGCATCTAAAATAATTTACAATCCTTGATATGTTGTATAAATAACAGAAGCTATTTCTGTTACTACATGTCAATAGATATATTAGCTCATGTTTCTCCACAAACGACCCAGGAAAGAAATAATCTTTCACTCTATTCTCACCCACAGCCCATTAGTACAGCAAAGAACAGCACACTCATGATGTGAATCACATATTCTACAAAGTGCCAATATAGTAGGGAAAAACCCAAGTGAATAACTTTGGTTGCCCAAGAACTTCGGGCTTTAAAACATTATAGTTTTAATTTGGGCTATCCACACTGTCAAGGGGGTACCTATTTAAGGCATAAATACACTGCATTTGGAACCTTGAACCTGCCTGGTAGATTATAGGATCATTGGTTAAGATCTGGAAGGCACCTAAGAAGCCATCTAGTCTCAAGCTCCATTTTTACAGAAACTGGGATCCAGAGAGATTAAAACTCCCCTCCTAGATCATTCTGATAACAGATAACAGAGGTAAGATTTGTGTCCATGTCCTCTAACTCCAAAACCGGGGCTTATTCCTATGTAAGAAGCAGATGAAATGCTTATATTTATTTGGGCTGGTCCACATGACAGCAAGGAGAAGTACATTTTAATTTAAATGAGACATTTTCATCTTCTCTAAAACAAATAAAATATAAAGCAAATTACTGAGCCCAAGTTATCTGGAAAATCAAAAGAGATATATGTTTGTAGTTCTGACCTCACAGGCTAGAGGAGGGTTAATAAGAAAATAGTAGATGTAACATGCTTTGTACCAGGGAGCACTGTGTGTGCCCTCTATGATTATTAAGAATAAGCTGGTGTTGGTTTTGCACATAAGTCAAAGGGAAGCTTCAGACACATTAAGACCAATTGGATTTATGTGCCATTGCTCTTATTACTAGAAGACTCTGCTCTAGCCAGCATTATTTCCTCCACCAGACTCCCCAGAGTCAGCAGGACATGCTTAAATCATTCAAAAGAGTGACCATTTTTCTTGTACCATCCATAGCCATGCAACCTCTTGGGGACAAAGCAAGCCCAGCATCAAGAGTGTCTTAGGTTTGCTTCCCTTAGAAAGGATCATACTGGTGCGGTACACCTAAGCAAGGAGAGGATGTGGCTAGCCTTTCACCATCATAAAAATAGATGATCTGGTGGTGGTTTGTGTGGTTCTTGCCATATTATTTTTTAACCTACTCTGAGGTGACTTTGTTCTTTGTGACTGTCTGTTTGAAAGGGTTTGTCTTAGCCAATGTCTCTGGGAAGTACGTGTTCAGTATGTTTGGTAGGATTTGGTAGAGAGGAAAAACAGGAGGAAGAGGAAGATCAAGGTAGGTCCCAGCAGAGCAGCTATAGAGCCAGTGGCTCCCTCAGGACCAGTCACAGGCCCCTTCTTCTCTCTTGACCCCTTCAGAGCCACCTGCCCACAATTTACATTTTTGTACAAATTATGAGATTTACATCTAGCTTGGGACTTGGCATAAGTTAGGGCAAAGCAGGTTGTGTATTTGGGAATATTTCTCCAGTTACTCTCTCCAGGGTGTGTGTTGGGGGTCTAGGGGAAGAGGATTGATTCTCTAAGAGAGGGGTACTTGTGGATGAATGAACTACTGGAATGGACAAATGCAACAATAAGTGAACGAACGTGTGGCTGCTTGTCCTGAACGAGCTGGAAGAGATGGCGAAAATGTCTCATTTAAATTAAAATGTATTCCTCCTTGCTGTCATATGGAAATATAACATTTCATCTGCTTCTTACATAGAAATAAGCCTTTCTGTCCCATGAAAGAGGGACAATGCACACATCAGGAGGAATGAGAGGAGAATCCCACTCTACTTCCACAAAGGTACTGATAGAGACGGGAGTGAAGAGGGAGTGGGAAGGAGTGAGGTGAAATTCAATTCAATCCATGTTTCTCACACTTGTTCTATGTGTATGACGCTGCACTAGGCAGTGGAAACAGAAAGACACTAACCCCCTCCCCTGCTGCCCATGGAAAGAAAAGAAATAATTCTTGCCCTCAAAATGCTTACATTCTACTGGGCAGGGAGGAAATGGCCTGTGCATAAATAAATAGAGTACTTATGAGAGAGAAATTACCTCTGAGGGGGGAAAGACCTTGAGTAGGTCAGACTATTTCAATAATGCTTTAAAAGGAGTCAGGGATTCTACAAGCTGAGATGAGGCAAGAGAGCAATCCAGACGTGGGTTACCACTTATAGAAAGACCTGGAGTAAGAGACAGAATGTTTTAAGTGCGAGACAGGATTGTCTGGTTGGTAGAGAGAACACCTAAAAGACACTGATATCTAATAAGCCTGGAAGAGTAGATGGGGGTCTGATTAAACCTCTTTGAATGGCAAACTGTGCAGTTTTTATTTTCACTTAGAAGTAACGTGAAGCCACTGAAGGTTTTTTGAAGGCTCATTGTTTTAAGTTGTTTTTGTTTTTGAAGAATAAGAGGGAAGCACTGTGTTTTAGGTGCTGATATTTCCTTCTGAGATTACTTCTCTCATATGTGCATATATGTGTATATAATACATACGTGTGTTTATCTATGCACACATAAACATATATCATATATAAATGTATTATATTGCATATATTATACATATACACATAACATACATGTGGGTGGATATGGATACATAGCCATGTAAATACACATGTGTGTTTGCATGTTACTGTCTCTATTAGGCTGGGAACTTCTTGGGGGCAAAGGCTGTCTCTGCCTTTCTCTATATCTCTAACCCTTAGCAAATGGTTAACACATAGGAGATATTTAATAAATGCTTGTTAAACTGACTTGACTTGAATAAGGGATTAGTTTTGGAGACAAATACATAAGATCTGTTTGGATCATATTAATTTCAGAATACTTTTGAGACTTGTAGATCAAAGTAAATGTCCAGCAGACAGCTCTTAATACAGTTAATGCAGGATATGTAGAATATGGAGATCTGGCTTCCTCTACATAGACATGATGAATGAACCTATGCAAGTAGATCAAATCACTTCAGGCACTTATTGGTTCCGTGCTGAAATGGAAGGTCATTATGGTATTCTTGAGCTCTTTCTGTCCTACCACCCTAGGTTATCTACAATATAAGAAAGAAAATGAGATAGCCCTGCTTTGAGATAGCCTCACTTTGAGTGACAAGATGGTCTGTCTATTCCTTCTGAGAAAAGTCAATTCTGCCTATTTCCAAAAAAATGACTTCAATTCATTTTCATGAATATCAATCATTTAGTGCCTACTGTATACAGTCAAAAGGCTGCTGGACCTTGAGTCAGAAAGACTCATCTTTTTTTTTTTTTTATTATAGCTTTTTATTTACAAGTTATATGCATGGGTAATTTTACAGCATTGACAATTGCCAAACCTTTTGTTCCAATTTTTCCCCTCCTTCCTCCTATCCCCTCACCCCAATGACAGGTTGACCAATACCTGTTAAGTATAAGACTCATCTTCTTAAGTTGAAATCCAGCCTCAGACACTTACAGGCTATGACCATGGGCAAATCACTTTGCCATGTTTGCCTCAGGTTTCTCATCTGTAAAATAAGCTAAGGAGATAAATGGCAAATCCCTCCAGTATCTTTGCCAAGAAGACCCCCAAAGAGATCACCGAGAGTTGGACATAACTGAAATGACTGAACAACAAGTGAGCTACCACTTCACACCCATCAGTGGCTAAAATGACAGAAAAGGACTATGACAAATACTAGAGGGGGTGGGAGAAATAGGTACTTCGATGTGTTGCTGGCAGGACTGTGAGCTGTACCAACCATTCTGAAGAACAATTGAGAACTATAGGCTATAAAACTGTGCATAACCTTTGATCTAACAATAGCACTACTAGGTCTATAGCCCAAAGAGATGAAAGGAAAAGGAATTATATGTACTAAGATATTTAAAGTAGCCCCTTTTTGTGGTGGTTTACAGAATTGAACTTGAAAAGATGCTCAACAATGGGGAAATGGCTGACCAAATTGTGGTATATAATTGATGGGATATTATGCTATAACAAATGATGAGCAGGGTGGTTTCAAGGGAAAAAACCATGGCAAGACCTGTATGAAATGATGTAAAGTGAAATCAGAAAAACTAGGAGAACATTGTATATACTAATAGCAATTTTTGTAATGATAATCAACTGTGAAAGACTTAACTTCTCGGATCAATACAGTGATCTAAGACAGTTCCAAAAAATTCATGCTGAAAAATGCTTTCTACTCCAGATGGAGAACTGATGGACTCTTGAGTACAGATTGAACATATTTTTTCTTTATTTTTCTTGCTTTTTTGGCGACCTGGTGAATGTGAAATGTTTTGCATGACTTCCTGTGTAGAACAGTTATTGTTTTTTCTTACCTTCTCAATGGGTGGGGAAGGGGTGGAGAGATGTGGAGAATATAGAACTGAAAATAAAATAAAAATTTAGTACATGCTGTGTTCCAGGCACTATGCTAAAGGTACTGAGATAAAATGAAAACAGCCCTTGCCCTTAAAGAAGCTTATATTCTACTGAAATGATGAAACATATGCACAAATAAATAAATAAAAAGTACATGCAGTGTAATAGAAATAATTTAAAGAAGAGCTAGTAAGTGGAGACTTGAGGGGAAATGGAATGAGGAAAGGTCTTTTGAAGGAAATAGTGCCTGAGCTGTGCTGTGAGAATCAAGGGATTCCCCAGTGAATGAAAATTGGGGAGTTCAATTATATCAAACCACTTCCCTCCTGACTTTTTCCCCCTGGAACTAATTGGAAGAGTTCTGGAATTCATTTTGCAAATGGAATCTTCTTGTCCTCCCTCCACAATTCCCACTCCTTGGGTATCAGAATGTGTGTGTGTGGGAAGGCGGACAACTAATTTTCTTGCCTTTTGGTCTGAATTAAATCTAAGCAAAAGAAAATAAATCTTGTTGGGACTGCTCCACCCTCAAACTTGCCTGGTGACAGCTGGAAGCCTGGTCTTCAAGGACAAGAAAACTGCCTGAGATATTCAAGGTGAGTACAAGATATTGCCTGATGGGCCTATCAGGAGGGTACAGAGACTTCAGGACATTTTCCAGGCTTTGTTCCTTTGATCAAATATTTTAAAGAAGATAACAGATTTTCTTTGAGTAACTGCTTATATTTACATAGAACTTTAAGGTTTAGATAATAATTTGCATAGCACTTGAAGCACATTAATCCATTTCATCTATAAGATAACCCTGTGAAATTGGAGCTATTCTTATTCCCATTTTACAGATAAGAACAATGAGGCTCAAATAATAAATGAATGGAAAAACACTTATTATATACCAGGCATTATACCCAGGGCTGTGGTCAAAAGGAGAAAAAACTAGTTACTTGTTACTCTCAGAGTTCATGTGGCAATTGGGGGAAGACAACACATAAAAGTTTTAATTGCAGGTCAAAAGGCAAGTCCTTAAATCACATAAAGAGTTAAGAAGCTTGTGCCTCTAAGACTGCAGGACACAGAGGCAAGGACAGATGGGAAGACCTGGCCATCCTCCATATCATTGGAATGAATAGAATGGTGGGCATCCATCTCATTTCAAACCTTGGGAGCTTAAAGCAAGGGAAAAGCTAAGGAAGCTTGACCATCCCAAATAGGTTTAGGGATGATTAAAATGCTTATTCAACATCACACAGCTAATAAGTGCCCTTGGCAAGATTTTAACCCAGGTTTTTCTGATTCCAATTTTAATATCTCTTTTTTTTTCCTGATGTCTTGAATTTACCTAGTCCTTAGTCATTCAATAAAGTCAACATCTCCTGGCTTGCAGAAGAGTAGTCTTTAGCCACAGAATGCTAGAATTAAAGTGATCTTACAGATCACTCAACCTAATCCTGAGAAGGTAATTAATCAATCATCCAGTTTCCCCTCTAGTATTTTAACCTCAATTACCTTGTTCATAAAATGGGGATAATAATATCTATAGTACCCCTTTCACAAAACTGTTGGGAGAAGTAAATGAAATAAAGTTGTGTTAAATGGGTAAATAAGGGGGAGCAAGGTGACACTTGGAATCAGGAGGCCTCATCTCCCTGAGTTAATATCTGGCCTCAGACATGTTCTAACTCTGTGACCCTGGGCAAGGCACTTTGCCTCAGTTTTCTCATCTGGAACCAGAGAAGGAAATGGCAAACCACTCCTGTATCTTTGCCAAGAAAACCCCAAATGGGTTCACAGAATCAGAACTACTGAATAACAAGTGGGTAAATTATCAAATGTGAAACAAACATAAAATTTGGTTTCTTAGGCTCTTCACAACTTGACTTTAGCCACATTATACATAATTCCCCTTCCCACACTCTATCATTCAGTCAACCGAGACTTTTTCCTCTTCCTAAAACAATCTCTCATCTCTGTTCCCAGAGTATTCTCCCTCCTCCCTTCATTCTTACCGACTTCCTTAATTCAGTTGAAACCCCAATGTCTATATGAAACTTTTCCTGATCTACTCTCCCCAATCCAACATGCTAGTATCATCTCTCCCTAAATTAACTTGCATTCATTTTGGATTTATTCTGTCTGTACTTATAGGTGCACATGTTGTCATCTCCTGTAAAAGGGAAGCTCTGCCCAAGTCACATCTCAAGGCTAACCATCACATTTAAGGGATCGTTCACCAGCCAATTTCATTTTACTTTCTTTGGTGACGCTATCTAAGAATTGAACAAGGCTAACCTTGTTCTCTCAAGTCTGAGCGCAACCAAGATGAGGTAATTCTGAGATACTGACTCCCTTTTTTGTGGCCATTCTTTATCTGTCCCCATTAAGGAACAATCCCCTACGGCCATAAATGCCACCAGAGAGGGATGGATGATAGATATAAATTATTAAAGAAGTTGTTACTGCAGGTGAAGAGCCTGAATAAGACTCCTTCCTTCCTTCCTTCATTCAACAAATATTTATTAAGCATTTATATACTGCCAAGCATTGTGCTGAGTAAAGGAATCTTGACAACAAAGCCAGGTCTTGCCCTCACAGAGGTTATATTTTTAATGGATTGCCTGAATGCCACGGGCTTTGGGATGAGAACTGAATGAATAAATGAAACAAATGAGCTGAGATTTTGCTACATAACTTTGCTACACATTCCCTGGTATCCCTCAGATAATGAGTCTAACGTCTGTGGATGGCCAATCCAGCTAGAAAGTAGGCTTTTGATCACATTTCTAAGATTCAATCAACAAACATTAAATGTCTAACATGTTCCAGCTAGTAGAAAAACCAGACAAACAAAAACACAAAAAGTAGTCCTTATTCTCAAAAAAACAACAAATAAATAAAAACAACCCAAAACCTCTTACATTTATCCAGAGAAATGCATTCAAAATACATGCATGAAAGACCCATGATGATCGTTCTACCTAAGCCAGCTCTAGACTGGGGGTCTTTCCATTGGAGAAGAATGAAATTCCACCATAAAAGAAAATACCATTCACCAAAAATGAAATGGGAAAAATTATTGACTTGAAAATTCTTTTTTTTTCCCATGGAAAATCAGGTGAAAACCAGAAAAATGGCCCTTTCTTTTTTCAGCATTTGGACTTGATATATCACTGTGGTTCACAGCACATAAAAGACTAAGCTTGATGGCTATCAAAATGTACTGACTTACTATAGTTTGGCTTCTCCAGTTGATAAAATGAGACAATCTTAGGGCCTCCCCCCGCCCCAACCTCTCTCTGCCTTTATGTGTCATGGTTTAGCATTCACATACTCATTCAGCCTTATACAAGCCTCATGCAATATTAAAATGTTTATGCAACCCTTTCTGTGCTCCGAGCTGCTGCAAATGTTCTCAGTGTGCAAGGAATCAGGAGAATAATGTGCTTCTGCTCTCTCAGGGGAGTGGGTGACTCCAATACTACGCTGGTCTCATCCCTCCATGATTAATTGGAGCAATAAATCTGAGCAGGCTGATTCCAATCAGATCACGATCTTCTCACTACCTGGCCCCTCCTTGGGGGGACCCACCCCTAGCATGGAGTGAGGGCACTGAGGAGAGACTGGTTGGGACTTGATGCCTTGCCACATGAAGCATGCTAACAAGGGGTAGGAGATAGCTAGTGCTGGATTAGGCAGCAGAAGGCATAGGTTATGATCTGCGATCTGGCTCTTAATTCCCATCTGACCTTAGGTACAGCATGTAAACACTTCCAACCTCAGTTGGATAATAATATCTACCATTCTATCAACCTTGCAGGGCTTTGGGAGGATCTAGGACTGCACATTCTCTATCCCAAAAAGACCTAGGTTCAGACTCCACCCCTTGAAGATTGATATCCATGTGACTTTGAACAAGTCAATTAATCTCTCTGAGCCTGCATTTACTTGTTTATAAAATGAGGGGGTTGGACTAGATGGACTTTGAGGTCTCTAGACCCATCATCCTAATATCCTTGGAATTCATATGTATGAAAGTACTTTGTAAAATATGACCTGCTAGACATGAAGACTATTAAGTTATAGAAGGAAAAAAATTTTTTCTTAGCCCTCAAAGGATAGTTTCTATAGGCTTGTGGATATTATATTCAGGTGGTACAGCCATACTAGCACAGGCAACATATGAAACATTAAACAAATGTTGGTACATGTATTATTTATGTAATACAGGCTGGACATCATGTGCCTCAGCCCAGCCTAGAAAGGCAGACTTTTGTTATCCTGCTTTCTTAGATCCTGCATTTACAGATATCTGAGCTCAATGATACATGCAGGCCATGACAAAAAAGTTAATCCCAATCCAATATATTACAACTAATGATCATGAGGCACCTGGAAGAATGCATTGTCTAGAATAGGAAACTGAGTCTCAGAGAGAAGAAATTACTTTCCTGGATCAGCAGCATAAGAGCTTACTAAGACCAGGACAGAAAACTTTGGGGCACATGATCCAGAGTTCTAAGGGCCCTAAGAGAATGTGACTCATCTGTACCCAGGGAAAACCACCAATTTTTTAATCTGTTCATTCTCATGGCATGATGCCCTCTCAATATACAAATTTTCTCTGGCTTATTCAGATGTGAGAAGAATTTTCATTTTGGAAGATGCTCTCTATCCTTTCTACTACATTTGATCAGGTTTAGCTCAGTTGGTCAGAACACAATGCCAAGAAGTCCAAAGTCACAAGTTCAAGCTATTCATGATATCTACCAACACAGATTCCACTTTGTGGTATCAGACTATGCGCTTTTGTCCCACCTCTCAGTCAACAGAGTCTTATTTAGCATTGTGTGCTTGATTATGTGTCACCCACTGTAACAGGCACTAGAGAAATAAATGTACAAACAATCTGTACCCACCAGGAACTGACATTCTATTTTTTAGATTAAACATGTGCAATTCTTCTAAACATATTTCCATACTCATCATGTTGTACAGGAAAAATCATATCAAAAGGGAAAAACACAATTAAAAAAGAAAAAAATAACAGCAACAAAGGTGAAAATACTATTCTTTGATCCACATTTAGTCTCCATAGCCCTCTCTCTGGATGCAAATAGAACTTTGAATCATAAGTCTGTTGGAATTGCCTTGGATCACCTCATTGTTGAAAAGAGCCAAATCCATCAGAGTTAATGATCATATAATCTTGCTGTTGCTGTGTATAATGTTCTCCTGGTTCTGCTCACTTCCCACAGCATCAGTTCATGTAAATCTTTCTAGGCTCTTCTGAAATCATCCTGCTGGTCATTTCTTACAGAATAATAATATTCCATTATATTCACATACCATAACTTATTCAGCCATTCTCCAATTGATGAGCACCCACTCGGTTTCCAATCTCTGGCCACTACAAAAATGGTTTCTACAAACATTTTTGTTTTCCTCTTTTATTATTTCATTGGGATATAGACCCAAAGGTCAGAAGGAAGAGTTTGAGGGGATAGATGAGGCTTGTTGAGTTGGAGATGTCTACTGGACATCCATTTTGAGCTATCCAAAAGGCAATTGGTGGTGTCAGTCTTTGTCTCATAAGAGAAGCTAGGATTGGATATATAGATTTGGAATCATCTATATAGAAATGATATCCGAGTCCATGGAAGCTGATAAAATTATAAAAAGAAAACAGTGCAAAAAAAGAAGAAAGAACAACTTTGGAGACATTCACTGTTAGTGGTCATGATACAGATGGAAAACTAGTAAAAGAGATTTAAAAGATGCAGCCATCTAAATAGGAAGAGAGCCAGAAGAGGAAATATCAGGAAAACTTAGGAAGAAGAAAGTATCCAGCAGAAGGTAATCAATAGTGCTAAATGCTTCATAGAAGGAGATTGAGAAAAGATCACTGGAGTTGGCATTGAAGAGATCATTGGTAACTCTGAAAAACATAGTTTCAGTTGAACAATGAGGTAGGAAACCAGATTTTGAAAATAATTGAGCAGAAAGTGAGAAAAATGGAAGTAGAGAAGCAGGCACAGGGTGCTTACTCAAGGAGTTTAGGATAAGAGATAAAAGAAAATAATGGGGATAGTTGGAACAAATGAGGGATTTTTAGGGATTGAGGAGACATGGAGAATATTTGTAGGCAGCAGGAAAAGATCCAACAAAGAGAAATTAAAGAAAATAGAGGAAGGATAATGGCAGAGGCAATTTGCTGAAGATGGGAGAAAATGGGATCAAGGGTATATTTAGAGGGGCTGGCTATAAAAGAAGAGACAGTAAAAGTTCCCTAGGTAGAATGAGGTAAGGTGCTCAACTGAAAGTGTGAGGGAGAAGTGCAGTGGGACACTTGAGGAAATATGAAAACATTGAGAATAGTCATTTGAGGGAATTAAATAGTGAATTTGATTAAGGAGGAGAAAAGTAAATGCTTTACTATAATGAGGGCCCAATTGAGGATAGCAAAAATTTTTCATGAACCAAATTAGCAAGTTTCATGATTTCCTCCAGTTCTACTTAGTAACATATAGATAAGAACAAAGGAGAAAAGACACAAGAGTGATTACTTAGGTTTCTCAAGTATAAGGGTAAAGCTTAATTAACTATTCCACTTCACTTAAAAATAGCTACTTTGTTAGGTAAGAATATTTTTTGTTTAAATCAAAAAATAAGAACAGATTGTGAGTGGGGCTTTTATAATTCCTTGAATTAATCAAAACCACTGTATGAAAGACTTGGTCACAACCTGAGGAACTACTATAAAAAGGATAAGCTAACTTGGAGATTCAGGTTTAGGAAGAAAAGAGAGTGGGAACATGCAGAGCTGAGTTGCAAAGAAAGAATGGGGATATCTAGAGCTAAGTTGGAAAGAACTAATAGCCCTGAGATAACCAGCAAGAGAAGAAAGATGCAATAAGATTGAACTGTAGCAGAGAAGAGAACTGTAGAGAAAGGGTGATTGGCCCTACAGGCATCGTAGAGCAGAAAACTGAAATTAATACCACCTGTTGTACTCATCTACTCTAGGACTGAAGGAAAGAGGTCTTGCTCACCATGCTACACGAGGTGCAATTGAAGGGAATGGGATTGTATCTATCCAGAAGAAGAGGATGGGGAACTGTAGTTATCTTCAAGTATATGAAATCTATAAAATAAAACAAGGATTTGTCTTGTTTTTTTTTTTTTTTTTTTTTTTTTTTTTTTTTTTTTTTTTTGAACCTAGAAAGCAGAACTAGCAGTAATGGGTAGAATTTGTGAAGGAATGCTAAGTGGTATAGAACAAAAGCATCAAATATATGGGGAACTACAAAACTCCCCAGGACATCTAAAATCAAATTAAAATATAATTGGAAAATGTTTGACAAGATTAATAAAAATACTATATGGCATGAAAAAGAAAAAAGATCTTGTTCTTTTCTTGTGCCTTTCTATCCACAGATACTACAATGTAATCTGTTACTTCATTACCTAAATATTTCTGGCAACCTGAATTTTGCCTTAACCACATAGAAATCAGGGGCTACTTAGAGATTATATGTAAATTATATCCGAGAGCCACATCTCTGCCTGAATGTAAAGAATTATCTTAACCGGTGACTTAGAGTAATTGTAATTGTACTGCTAACTTCTCATCCAACCCCCCCCAAAAAAAAAACCTACCTAATACTGCAGAGGATGGAACTACCCAATTCTTAGGGGGGTATTGTATTGCTCCCAAGTTTAAAATGAGATAATCATCAAAGCATCATATTACATCATGTTATTGGAATAATAACCTACAGGACAAGTGGTCCAGAAATTAAGCAATAAAGAGTAGGACATCGCTAAGTTGAATCACCAAGCAATCAAGATAGGGAAGAGAGAAAAGCAAGTGCAAGAGTAATGGCCTCAGGTTGGAGGGAATAGAAGTCATGGTGAGGATGAAGAACAGGATTCGATGGTACACGGCACAGGGAAAGATGGAATAATAAAAAAGACTATGATTAGATAAGGGAACTTCAGTTTACAACATGGAATTAGCACGATTAAGTATGATTACAAGATCAAGACTGTGTGTAGTTGTGGTGGACTGGAGAATTAAATTGTGGGAACTGAGAAATTAGGGTTTTTAAGGAATCATTAATATGTTTGCTGAAGTCCTGTAGTAGGAGGGCATGAATTAGAGTGGAAAGCCAGACTGTGAGCCAAGTGCAGAACTCATTAAAAAAGGAAAAAGAATGAGACAAACCCATTCTAGTGCAGTGTGGGTGGTCTGACAACAAGGAACCACTTCCTTGAGGGGGCAAAGAGCTACTCAAAATGTGTCCTACTGATAATTCAGTCCTGTCATCTTTATATCATCAGTAGAAGTATAAGCTGCTTGAGTACAGGGAGATTACACCGTACTGAAGTTTTCTGTCTATAGCTCAGGCAATAGGCATTCTTGAGCTCTGAAGGTTCAAAGCAAATGTTTGAGTTGAATAAACATCATGTCTATCCACAGCAACAATCCTTGGCCAGAGCCTCATAAGTCTACATCCATGGGTTGTAAAGAAAGGAGTGAGGAAACTGGAATTCAAGCCCCTATTCCAACAGTTATTAGGTATGTGGCTGAATTTTTACCTGGGTTTCAATTGTTCATCTGTAAAATGGGAAAATGACAATATTTATATAGTCCTTTAAGACCTGCCAAGTGATTTATGTACAATAGTTCATTTGATAACCCAGGGTGACCCAGAAAGTCACCACTGCCACAAGTAGAGGAAATTGAGAAGTAGTTTACCCACAGCTCAGAACAGATGAAGTAGAATCCAATTCCAGATCTCCTGTCTCTAAACCAGTGCTCTATTTTTGGGGGTGGGGTGGGGTGGGGGGTGGAGGGCAAGGCAATCAGTGTTAAGTGACTTGCTTAAAGCCATACAGTTAATAATGAGTTAATACAATGAATAATGTCTAAGGCCAAATTTGAACTCAGGTCCTCCTGATTGCAGAGCCAAAGCTCTATCCACTGAACCACCCAGCTGCCCCCAGGCCCAATGCTTTATTATATATGGTTGCTAAGAATAAAAGGGGCTATAAACCTTAAAGTACTATATAAATATGAACTATTGTTATTCCAGTAGCCTGATGCCATTTTCTCATTTTTCCTACCTCTATAATAATTTTATGAACAGCCCTGATCATCACATTCTGCTCAGAATCCTTCAGTGTCCATCCCACCCCCTGCCCCCATGGTTTAACAAACCAAATGACAACTCAGTCTGGCATTTGAAAACCCTGTACAAATTCTTTATCCCATCTTGCTCCCAACACATACCCAAGATCCATCCAAAGTGTACTCCCCCCCATAAGTCATATTTAATCCATGATTCCCCTCTTCCAATATCATTCCGTTGTTGTTCCCTCAAGTTTTCCTCCATCTCTCATTTCTGTTTGTTGAGATCTTGCTTAGTCTTCAAGTTCCTGAGCAAAGGTTGTCTCCTTCATAGACCCTATTCCACAATCCTTCCTATCAGAGACAACTTTTCTTTCCTTGGACTTTGAACAGCATATTGTACCTCTCAGAGACATAACAGGTTCTCTTATTTTAGTATCATCCTTGGTATCATTGATATCATCCTTGGCTCCTCATGTTCACTCATCACACATATGAAATCCTACCTTTATAACATTTTTCATGCAAGTCTCTCTTCTTTTTACTCTCGAAGTTCAAGCCTTCATCACCTCCTTCCTAGGCTGTTGCAATAACCTTCTAATTTATCTCTCTACCTGAAGTCTCTGTTCATTCCAATCCATCCTTCCCTCAGCAGCCAAAGTGAGTTTTCCCCTCTAAAAGTATAAATCTGCCCTTTCTACCCAATGAGCTACAGCGGTTCTCTGTCCCTTTATGCGATCAAATATAAAACATTCTATTTAGCATTTAAAGTTCTTTATAACTTAGATCTTTCCTACCTACCTTTCTGGTCTTTTTAAACTTGATTCTATTTTATGCCCTCCATGAATAAAGGTCTTTCTACTGGCTGTGTTCCAGGTCTGGGATGCTCTTTCTCTTCTCATTTTTACCATTTAGTTTCCTTGACTTTTTCAACACTCAGCTAAGATTCTAGCTTCTTCAGGAGGTATTTTTCTGGCCCTTTTGTCAAGTTGCTAATGCCTCTCCCTCTGAGATTAGCTCTCATTTACTCTGTACATATATCTAGTTATTTACCTGCTGTTTCTCCATTAGAATGTGAAAGTAGGAACTGTTTTTCCCTCTCTTTGTATCTCCAGGGCTGAGCAGTATCTGCCACATAATATGTGCTTAATAAATGATTGTTGACTGACTGATAATTCATTTTTTCTTATTTTTGTGTATATCTTTTTTAAACTTTTTATTTTCAAAATATATGCATAGTTTTCAACATTCGCCCTTGCAAAACCTTGTGTTTCAAATTTTTTCTCCCTCTTTTCCTCCATTCCCACAGACAGCAAATATTGAATTATTTCCAATATTTGTTATTTCCAATATATGTTAAACATGTGCACATAATTCATTTTTGCATATCTTATTGCAAGCACCTCATCCAGTATTTTCTATATCTAAAGAAAGTGTGGTGCCATGGAATGAGCTCATAGCCAAGGGACTCAAGGACATATCCCAGTTCTATCACTTATTATCAGAGTAACTAGGGGCAAGTTTCTCAAGCTCTCTAGGTCTTAGTTTCTTTATCAAGGAGATGAGGGTCTAATAGTAAAGACCTTCCAGCTCTAGGATCCCAACATAACCTTAGATGTTTAATTGATCTCACTAAAATAAATGTGTTCTTAATAAACACTGTATACTGTATTTGGTACCTAAATATTATTTAGCACTTATTTAATGTGAAAAACAAAAAATCCCACTTTGATCCAAGATAAAACATTATTCCACATAGGAAAGGAAGAATAATGTAGCTGATATAGGTTTGGGAAAGATCTAAGAATTGGAGGGACTGGGAGTTACAGTGAGGATGAAGAACTAAGCTGAATATAATTAGGCATTAGGAAAGATCAATGATAAAAGTCCTTGAAAGCCACTATCCTTGAACTTGGATACAAAGAGACCTTGCCTTATAATTTGTGCCTCATATTGACCCATAAGCTGAGAGACTGATTGGTCTTCTTGAAGAAGATCAAAATTATATCATTGGGTTAAAGGTATGGGCCTTTATCCAACTATGGCTGATGAAACCAATACAAGCTCAGAACACTCTACTTCAGGTCAGACACAAATGGTCCACATGAACATTGGAAATGGAGATGTCTCTAAATGAATGCATCTCACAGTTCTTGGCCTCCAAGCTACAGCTGCTGAGTTCTGATCCTTTCTAGATCCTGTCATCATTCTCAGTGAGTGCCCCATGCTAGCAGAAAGCAAGGAAATGGTGAGTTTCTAGGTAAAGAGTTAAGATTTTTGTTAAGATAATGCCATAATTTGTCAGTTTTTCTCAAGGTTATAGTCTGGGCATCTTTCTATGCTTCTTGGTCTTCCTGGATGGGCACAAAGCTACTTGCTTCTGAGAACCTTAACATTCACTTTGTTTCAAACTTTCTAGAGGGTTTGTAGAGCCTTTCCTTCTTTGTTTTCAGTATAGAATGGTTGTTTTGGTGCCCACTTTCTGCTGTAAACACTTCCAAAAAGCTTTATTTTCAATCACTTCTTTCAATTCTGGGAAAACAACCTGCTTTATCCTTCACAAAGCCACCAGCTGCAAAGATTTCTTTCCCTATTCAATTGAATTAATCTTAAAAAAAAAAAAAAAACTAAAAAGAAAGAAAGAAGAAATCTTTGCAAAGTTGTGTCATCACCAGTGTGATCCAGAAGAATCATGAATAAACTAGACATAGGGGATTTAGACTATGATGGCAGCTTGCCCTCAACTAGCTGTATGATACTGGTAAAATCATCCCACCTTTGTTTTGCTTTCCTCTATCAAAAAATGAGGTCTTGAAAATGTCAAAAAGATAAAATGTAAGAATGGGAAAGAACTTTGATTTCAAGTACCTTAGTAAGTAATGTCTCTTCTCTGAAGTCTGAGCCCCCGGGATTGTTCTGTACATGTCAGCTTCTCATTTGAGGGGGCCGTTCTCTCCATTTGCTTTCATTAGCAGATGAAAATTCCTGATTAAGTGGTAACTGCTACACAAATAGCATCTATTAACCACCAGTCAGGCTCTTGGGGAGATACAAGGTCTGGATAAGACAGGTACCTGCCCTTTTATATTTGATAGTCTAATGGAGGGAGAGATAAGACACAAATACAGA